>NC_057796.1:340180151-340184538 GCF_018294505.1 Triticum aestivum
CATATGAATTTTTACAATAAGTTCCTATGTTCATCATTGCATAACTCTCTGCATGTAGCTCCGTTTTGCGCGTGTAATATGTCAAATTGTTCGTCTCGTGATGCTCTACATTTTGTTCAATTGCACCATGTTCATTAGAGGCCATCTTGATGCCCAAATATCTGTTGCAAGAGGGCTAGTTGCTGTTATCTGCTGGTTCTTATCAGAACTTGGAGATTTGTCATTTTTGTATCATTTAATCTGTGCATATTATGGGCATGAGCTCTACATGTGTTTTGTTGTATGCCATGTCATCTTTCCAGTGGAGTATGCCATGTATTTTTGTGATCTCTGTGGTGACTAGCACAAGCATGCAAACTAGGCCCCATAATGTTTCTGATTTCAGAGAGTAATTTCTGTAAGTCCTTGTCTGCTGTTATTTTGTTGCCATGTAAACTTGATGCTACAGAGAGATCCATGCATATTTTGGAGATGTTCAGTAAGGATGTTTTGTAGCTATTGTTGTAATTGATCCATTCCTTCCTTTTTTTTTGCAATTATGGAGTGCCATAGCATAACTCAATCTTGCTCTACTTTTGCTATAAAATATTTCTGGCAGATTCTTAACCTGATATGCAATTTTGCCAAGCTTATTGTAGTTGATCCATACATGCTATGCTTTTGTTCTTGCCATGGATAGCTTCATAAACATGCCATCTTGCTGTAGGTATGCTTGTTTTGTCAGGAATTTCTTTGTGGTGAGTGCATCAAGCTCACCAACATGCCTTCATATTATTATTTCTGCCATGCTCTGTTTTCTGCTAAGTCTGAAACCTGATAACGAAACTTGCTATGTTTGCATGCTTGCCATCATATCTTCTGGTCCTTTTTGGTTTATGGTCAGTAAGGGACTTTTGTCATATGTATTTAGTAGAATACTGCCATGCCTTGTTTTGCCATGTTAAGTTCCTGTAGCATGTTGATTTGGTGCTCTGAACATTGCTACCTGATGCTGTTTTCTGCCATGTCCAGTAATTTCACTAAGTCTGTGATCCTGTTATCTTTTGCACTTTTTCCATGCTTGTTTGAGCTTGTTATGTTGTGAACTAGCCGTAGATCATTGTTCATCTTTTGTCAAGCATCTCCTGTAGATTACTGCCATGTACTTTGTTGCTATGTTGGAGTGCTGTAGCATTGTTGCTTGTTGCATTTTAAGTGCTATCATGCTGTTAATCGCAGATTCGTGTCATTGTTGTTTTGCTTGCCATTTGCAAACCGTGCATCCGTTTCCGGTGATCTTTATATGATTTCGACCGAAATCATCTCATCTTTCCAGTGGCATGCTTGGTTTGCCAAGTTACTGCCTTGTTCATCACTTTCCTTCCGGAGCACGCATATGCATCGCATATCATATCTTGCATATCATACATGTTTTGCATCATGTTGCTTGTGCATTTCTCGTGGTTGATTGTGGTTCCGTTTGTTTGTGTTCTTGTCTTGGGTAGAGCCGGGAGACGAGTTCGTGAACGAGGAACCTGTTGAGTACGCTTACGAGGATCAAGCTTTCGACAACTCTGAGAACCTTGCAGGCAAGATGACCACCCCTCGAAATCACTTCTATCTTTGCTTTGCTAGTTGTTCGCTCTATTGCCATGCTGCGCTACCTATCACTTGCTATATCATGCCTCCCATATTTCCATGTCAGCCTCTAACCATCTTTTCCTAGCAAACCGTTGTTTGGCTAAGTTACCGCTTTTGCTCAGCCCCTCTTATAGCGTTGCTAGCTGCAGGTGAAGTTGAAGTTGGTTCCATGTTGGAACATGGATATGTTGGGATATCACAATATCTTTTATTTAAATTAATGCATCTATATATTTTGGTAAAGGGTGGAAGGCTCGGCCTTATGCCTGGTGTTTTGTTCCACTCTTGCCGCCCTAGTTTCTGTCATACCGGGATTATGTTCCTTGAGTTTGCGTTCCTTACACAGTCGGGTGATTTATGGGACCCCCTTGACAGTTCGCCTTGAATAAAACTCCTCCAGCAAGGCCCAACCTTGGTTTCACCATTTGCCACCTAAGCCTTTTCCCCCGGGTTTTCGCGAGCCCGAGGGTCATCTTATTTTAACCCCCGGGCCAGTGTTCCTCTGAGTGCTGGTCCAAACTAGAGCACCGTGCGGGACCGTCCCTTGGCAACTTGGATTATGTTGGTACCTGTACGCTTCGCTTATCCGGTGTGCCCTGAGAACGAGATATGTGCAGCTCCTATCGGGATTTGTCGGCACATTCGGGCGGCTTTGCTGGTCTTGTTTTACCATTGTCGAAATGTCTTGTAAACCGGGATTCCGAGACTGATCGGGTCTTTCTGGGAGAAGGTTTATCCTTCGTTGACCGTGAGAGCTTATGATGGGCTAAGTTGGGACACCCCTGCAGGGTATTATCTTTCGAAAGCCGTGCCCGCGGTTATGAGGCAGGTGGATATTTGTTAATTTCCGATTGTAGAGAACTTGTCACTTGACCCAATTAAAACACATCAACTGCGTGTGTAGCCGTGATGGTGTCTTCTCGGCGGAGTCCGGGAGGTGAACACAGTTGAGTTATGTTTGACGTAAGTAGGAGTTCAGGATCACTTCTTGGTCATTACTAGATGACGCCCGTTCCGTTGCTTCTCTTCTCGCTCTCTCTTGCGTATGTAAGCCACCTTATATGCTTATCGCCGCTGCAGCTCCACCTCATTACACCTTCCTTTCCTATAAGCTTAAATAGTCTTGATCTCGCGGGTGTGAGATTGCTGAGTCCTCGTGACTCACAGATTCTACCTCCTCGTGACTCACAGATTCTACCAAAACAGTTGCAGGTGCCGACGATGCCAGTGCAGATGATGGGATCGATCTCAAGTGGGAGTTCGATGAGGAACGTGGTCGTTACTATGTGTCTTTTCCTGATGATCAGTAGTGGAGCCCAGTTGGGACGATCGGGGATTTAGCATTTGGGGTTATCTTATTTTTCATTTGGATCTTGACCGTAGTCGGTCTATGTGTGTATTTTGGATGATGTATGAATTATATTTATGTATTGTGTGAAGTGGCGATTGTAAGCCAACTCTTTATCCCATTCTTGTTCATTACATGGGATTGTGTGAAGATGACCCTTCTTGCGACAAAACCACAATGCGGTTATGCCTCTAAGTCGTGCCTCGACACGTGGGAGATATAGCCGCATCGTGGGCGTTACACCGGGGAAGGGGGAAAACATCCAGGAAAGTATTCCCGGTGTTTTGCGTTTTTGGACAGATGAACCGGAGGGGGAAAGTTGCGAGTTCGATAGGTTAGGGATGTGTGGCGGACGAACGGGCTGCGTATCCGGATTCGTCTCGTCGTTCCGAGCAACTTTCATGTAGAAAGTATTTTCATCCGAGCTACGGTTTATTTTATATTAATTTTTAAAGATTTTATTCAATTTATAAATTATTGTTATTAATTTAATTTGAAAATGGTATTACTGCATCAGCATGACGTCAACATGACATCATCAGTCAACAGAGGTGTTGACTGGGTCAAGCTGACGCGTGGGTCCCATATGTCATTGACTTAGATTAACTAAACATGTTAATTAGCTTAAGTACATTGATTAGGTTAACTAATTTTAATTAGCTTAGCTAAACATAATTAAATAACTTAATTAATTAATTAATAATTAATAATTTATTTATTTTATTAACTTCTTTTTTAAAAAATTGTTCCACTGGCGTGGGCCCTTGTGTCATTGGCCCATGGCCAAAGTTGGTTCGGGCACTGCGGGTAAAGCCCCAACCCGATTAGGCACTGGCCCAGGCGAACGGTGGGGGGGGGGCTACGGCCATGGCCGGGCGCCTGCGGCAGGCGGAGCCGGCGAGGTCAGAGGCGGAGCGGGGCACGGTGCGGGGAGGGGGTGCGCGGTTGTGAGGGTAGGGTGGCCGACGCGGGCGAGGCCGCGGGCGTTGGCGACCACGGCTAGGCGCGCGCAGGGGAGGCCGCAGCCGGCAGCAGCTACAGCAGTACACGGGGTAGCGAGCACGACGTTGACGCAACGGGCGTGACGAGGCGTGTGAGCTGCGCGAGGGAGACCGAGAGGAGAGGGGGAGGCGCTCACTGGGGCCGTAGGGTTCGGGCAGCGTGCGCGAGGTGGTCTGGCGAGGAGGAGACGAGGAGGAGGACAGCGAGGCGACGACGAGGTCCGGCGACGGCGTGGCAGCTCCGGGGCGACGGCGGTGAGGTGAAGGCATCGGGGATGGGCGCCAGCAACGGGGTCGGCGACGAGCGACGAGGTGTGGCCGCGCCTTCAGGAGGGCGTCGCGCGAGGGAGAGGAGGGCGAGGAGGCAATGGCGACGTGGTCCAGCGGAGGTGGCGGGACGGCGCCGGAGGTAGCGAAC
>NC_057796.1:340184907-340202874 GCF_018294505.1 Triticum aestivum
TGGGCCATCTGGCCCAGTTGGCCAGGGGGCTCTTCTCTTTTTTTTGTAGTTTTGTTTTCTATTTTTATTCTTTTCCTTTTTCTTTATTTTCTCTACTGTTTTCTCATATTTCCTAAACATTATAGTTTTGGAAAAATGCATAGGTTGCACCTAATTTAGTAAACTTAATTATGTCACATTCCGAACATTTTTGTTTTGACTTTTGAAACTTTAACCGTTTGACTTGATTTTAAATTTGAAATTTGAATGGGATTTGAATCATCACAAGATTAACAACAGTAATCGTGGTGACATGGCATTATTAGCGGAGGGTTACTGTAGCTTAACTATCCGGGCGTCACAATTCTCCTCCACTACAAGAAATCTCGTCCCGAGATTTAAGAGGTGAAGTAAGGGGGGAATCTGGTTACGAAATTCTAATGAATCTTCTCGATCTTGGTTGCTCTTCTCGAATAGGTCGATCCATTACATTGACGCCTTCATTTGTCTGCTTTATGTTATCCTGATGAAGTCGTCATCTTTTCTTCAGGAATCCCATCGTACTTACGAACAGATAAGGGGGTATTACGGAAGAACGGACCGCCACAATGTTGCTTATCGAATTGAAACATCAGGGAAGGTGGCGGAAAGTAACTCTCGAATTGAAACTTTAGACATTATCGAGAGCAAAGTGATGAGGTATCATGAGAAGTTTCGAGCGGATAGACAATCGTTCGTTGCCTGAAACAGAGTGTGGAAGGGGTTCAAGGCAACGGAAATAAGTATTGTGTCTAATACCAGAACTGATGATCACAGGGAAGGTGGCTCGTGAATTACATACGAAGCCAAGCATGAGGAATAACTTTGGAAACAGGGGGTGTATAGGAGAGTTAGGTTTCGATCCTGTGGAACTGTGGGTTATGGGCCCACCATGTGGGTTAAAAATAGGAGGAGCAGTGACCTCTTGCATGGTCATGATAGCAAGGCATGTCAGAGGATAGCCTGTCGATTATGTTGGCAACAACGTCGGTACCAAGGGCGAGGGACGAAGAGAACCATTTTCCTGCTCGTTGAACGAGGCGGACCAATAGGCAAAGTTCTCATCCATCAGCGGTTACCGGAATGTCATCAACAGTAGAAACAGGGTTTCATTGACAGAGTTGTACACCGATGTGTCTACATAAGTAGTGAATTTTTACTGCTTAGATCATATAGATCACAAGAAAGGTTGAACAAACCAATAGGAAGGAAATATGATTATCAGATTAAACAGACAATGGAAAGGAAAATGTGTTAAAACACATATTTCAGGGGTATTTCCTTCCCAAGGACAAACAGAGCATGATATCCGTGACAGGATATAATGTAGAAAACCCTTTAGGTAAGGGGGGAGAAATTTCATGACATTACCTGTCGTGGAATTGTCACGGCAGATGTCCTCGAGCTAGGACTTAGTCGTGGAGCCATCGCAACTAGGAAGCTTGAAGGGGTTAATGTGGGACAAGGAACACGAGGGTTTTATACTGGTTCGGCCCCTTTCGGTGAAGGTAAAAGCCTACGTCCAGTTGAGGTGGTATTGATTAGGGTTACGATCACCAGGGAGCTAAACTGCTATGCCCGGCTCTCGATGAGATTGTTCTTGTCCCTGAACCGCTGCCGGGTCATCCCTTTATATAGGGGTGCTGACGCCCAGCAGCCCTCAGAGTCCCGCCGGCTCATAAGAGTGTCCGGCTCGGACTCTCAATCATACTTGCCTTGCACTACAAGTTCTACCATAATAATGATTGTAACTACGGGCCTTAAGCCATATCCGAGTCTTAAGCCCATCTCTGGCCCACCATCTTCAAGCTTGGCTCCGGGTTTCTGGTAATGACCATTAGAGTAACCCGGCCCCTCCTGGCGGGTGACTCTAAGGTCTATATCCTCAACATTAGGCCCCAGATTGATTTGAGCCGGCTCATGTCAATCTCCAACTCTTCCAACAGAAAAAATCTCCGGCTTACCTTTCATGTGAAGGCCATAACCCGGCGTGACGTCATCCTCTGGACTCCGGATAATCCGCCGTGATGTCATCTTCCAGTAAGCCCGTTTTTTACTCCACCAGATCCGCAACGGATCTTTGCTTTTACTGTCATCCCAAAAATCGAGGCGTCGTGGGGGGGAGATAACCACGCCACGGTCTCCTTGATTCTCGCGCCCGCTTTATGAGCTCGCCTTATAAATAGGCCGGCCCGACGGGCTTCTCTGCCACTCTTCTTCCTCCTCGCGCCGCTGCCTCTCTGCCTGAGCTCGCACTCCGCCGCCGTCGTCTCGCCTCCGGTCTTCGTCAACCTTGGCCGCTGCATCACCCTGACTCGGATCAGACAAACGGCGGCAACTCCCGCATCTTTTCAGCTCCGGTAAGTCCTCACTATCCCGTAGAGTAGATCTGCAGTAGGGTTCATCCACGTTCTTCGTGTTCGTCACCATTGCCCGCAAGCTTCGGTAGTTCTCCTAGTTACTGCCCCTGCTTGATCTTAGGCCTGCATAGAACTAGTGCGGTGGTTGTTTGAAGATCCATTTCACACGCAAGTAGCCTTCCTTGTACTGCATAAGAACTTTGTTCGAACCCAAGAACTTCGGTTTCTAGGTCTAGAAATTTTTCTTTTGCCCGACCATTTTAATCCAAAAAAGTTACTGCAATGTGTGAAACCTGTTTTACCACACTTAGTAAAAACTGCAACCATTGAATCTTGGCGGCTTACAATTCCGGTTTAAAGAAACCACTCGCCGTAGAATCTTCCGACTTAAAGAAAACCATGCTTCGTAGAATCCTCCGGCTTAGCTGTGATAAGGCCGTAGATAATCAATTTATTCTGAATGCCCCTGCGGCTTAAATAACCCACTGTACCTGAGTATATATCATTAGTCCCCTTCATAAGCCACCATCTTCGGTAAGTCGCCTCACCGGCTTTCACCAATGTTAGAATGTTTACATCTCATGATTCATCCTTGTCGCCGACTTACCTGATTCTGTTAAACAGGTCCCAGAAGTGCCAACCTCAACCAGAGCGTGGTCACCAAGCTAAAGGCCGTGTATACCCTGGTGGAGCAGCTCTACACCGGGTCACAGCGTGCCTTAGCTGTGGTGGCCCTATCCAACGAGGTGCCGACTCACCTGGCAGAAGTCCTGCGCCGGCTCGCCGTTCTGCCTCAGCGGATCCAAGAGCTGCGACGGGCTTCTGCAAGAGCCGGAGCGATCGCTGCGCTGAGCCGGGCCAAGACATTCTTGCCGGAGTTAGACCCGGCGGACATCGCCCTTGGCTATCCAAGCCTGAAGGAAGACGGCTCAGCTTTCGATCTGAAGGACTTCGCGGCGTGCGTGAAGGCTGTACGCCCGGTGGCCACCCTCATCGGGAACGACACAGATCTGACCAAGTACTAGCTGGGTTATGACGCGGAGAATCAGAGGATTCCAACCCCTCGCTATGAAGCCCTCAACCTGATCCCGCCGGCTCGTCAGCACACCTTCGCCCCGGAGATTGACCCGGCCGGGTTAATTGACGAAGAATCCCAATTCGAGGCTCTCAGCGGCATCGACTGGAAGTCATCAACCTTCCAGGTCTTGGGATCAGCCGGAGGAGAGGATAGGAACGAGCCGGAGACTTCCACTCAGCGGGCATCGTAACTCGGCTGGCGGTTTAGTTACCAAACAATGCTCCACCCTTTTTAGACTTGATGAGTTTTGTAATAGAGTAGGTGCAACAGTCTATCTCTGCCGTGCCATCGTGCATGTATTGAATGCCAAGATCTTTTGAAGTTGTCTCTTTGATGTTTCTCCGGGTCATAATTATCCCTTTGTTTTTCTCAACCTCAAAGAGGTGCCTTTAAGTATCCTGCATAGAAAGGCAAATCACAAGTCTCGAGGCGGCTTACCGCCCTGAGAATCAGGTGTTTTGGATAGATAACCCGGAATATGAATCAAAAAAGACTGGCCCTCAATTATATCCTTAACACAACCGTAATAACATACTTAGCAGCCTGTGAGCATACTTCCGGTTTAGATAACCCGGGTAACAAGGTTGGTATCTTAACTCCGATTTACTTGCCTTAATGATACCCATGATGTTCAACTAACACTGTAAACCAAAGTTAAGCCGGCAAAGTGAAACCCGGCCGTGCACATCTTGATATAATCAGAGTAAACTTGTGATAAAGCAGAAGAACTTAGGGGCTTCCGGTTCGAATACGACCAGAGACTCGGCCCAAAGGGGTTAAGCTAAGATTCGGATACGGTCATATAGCCCCCAGTGGGTATGGCGATGCCAATCAAGAGGGTACCGACAGCTATGTTCTCTTTGGTTCGAATACGACCCATGTTTGAACAGGAAGCCCCCAAGTGATTTTAAGAATTGTTTAACGATGCTGATTCGGATACGATCCACGTCGGTTCTCAGAGGGGTTAAACTATGATTCAAATATGACCAAAGGTAACCTCCCAATGAGCTCGGCACTTTGCCAATCAAATAGGTATCGACAGCTATGTTCTCTTTGGTTCGAATACGACCCATGTTTGAACAGGAAGCCCCCAAGTGACTTTACTATTTATGGCTAGATTCGAATACGATCATAAGCCGGATCCTCCTTTAAGTCATCATGTAATCTTATAATAAAAACAACACGTGCATATTTGGAGGAGAAAAAAGGACAGAGGTCCTGCTTGATTGCTTATCATAAAATATACATGGCTGAGAGAAATATGTACACCACGAGAGCCGGTGGCTCAAGTGTAGTAAGGCCGAAGCTGAGCTATGTTCCATGGCCGACGGGTCTCTTCCTCTGACTTACGTGAATCTTTGTGCTCCCGAATGTCAATGAGGTAATATGACTCGTTGTGCAAGTTCTTGCTGACCACAAAGGGCCCTTCCCAAGGTGGGGATAACTTGTGTGCATCTGTTTGATCCTGGATGAGCCGGAGCACGAGATCGCCTTCCTGGAAGACCCGGGATTTGACCCGGCGGCTATGATAATGGCGCAGGTCTTGTTGGTAAATCGCTGAACGGGCTGCTGCCACATCACGCTGTTCGTCCAACAAGTCAAGAGCATCTTGGCGCGCCTGTTCATTATCCGTCTCAACATAAGCCGCCACGCGTGGTGAGTCGTGACGGATGTCACTGGGGAGGACTGCTTCTGCTCCATAAACCATGAAGAAAGGTGTAAAGCCTATAGACCTGTTAGGAGTAGTGTTGATGCTCCATAAGACGGAGGGCAACTCCTCCACCCAACAACCCGGCGTCCGTTGCAAGGGGACCAAAAGCCGGGGTTTGATACCCTTCAGAATCTCCTGATTAGCTCTCTCAGCTTGGCCATTGGATTGAGGATGAGCCACGGAGGAAACATCAAGTCGGATATGCTCTCGTTGACAAAACTCCTCCATGGCGCCTTTGGAAAGATTGGTGCCATTGTCAGTTATAATGCTGTGTGGAAAACCAAAGCGAAAGATCACCTTTTTCATAAACTGAACCGCTGTGGCTGCATCACACTTGCTAACTGGCTCCGCTTCAACCCACTTTGTGAACTTATCCACTGCCACCAAGAGGTGGGTCTTCTTATCCTTGGACCTTTTAAAAGGCCCAACCATATCAAGCCCCCAGACCGCAAAGGGCCAAGTGATTGGCATCATCCTCAGCTCCTGAGCCGGTACATGAGCCCGTCGTGAGAACCTCTGGCAACCATCACATTTACTGACCAAGTCCTCTGCATCAGCATGAGCCGTCAACCAATAAAAACCATGACGGAAAGCCTTGGCCACAAGGGACTTTGAGCCGGCATGATGGCCACAATCCCCTTCATGGATCTCACGCAAGATCTCTTGACCTTCCTCAGGGGAGACACAACGCTGAAATGCTCCCGTAACACTGCGATGATGCAGTTCGCCATCGATAACGATCATTGACTTAGCCCGCCGGGTTATTTGCCTGGCCAAAGTTTCCTCCTCAGGCAACTCGCCCCGGGTCATATAAGCCAGATATGGCATTGTCCAGTCTGGTATGACATGAAGAGCCGCCACCAATCGTGCCTCCGGGTCAGGAACAGCCAGGTCTTCCTTTGTAGGCAACTTAACCGAAGGGTTATACTGGACGTCCAGGAAAGTGTTAGGCGGCACCGGCTTTCGCTGAGAGCCTAGCCGGCTTAGAGCATCAGCCGCCTCGTTCTTCCTGCGATCAATGTGCTCTACTTGGTAGCCCTGAAAGTGCCCAGCAATTGTATCAACCTCGCGGCGATAAGCCGCCATGAGAGGATCCTTAGAGTCCCACTTGCCTGATACTTGTTGAGCCACCAAGTCTGAGTCACCGAAGCACCTTACCCGGCTCAAGCTCATCTCCTTAGCCATCCGAAGACCGTGGAGCAAGGCCTCATACTCAGCCGCATTGTTAGTGCAAGGAAACATCAACTGTAGCACATAATGGAACTTGTCACCTTTAGGGGAAGCCAATACAACACCAGCCCCTGAGCCCTCCAATTGCCTGGACCCATCGAAGTGAATAGTCCAATACGTGTTATCCGGCTTTTGCTCGGGCACTTGTGACTCTGTCCAATCATTGATGAAATCCACCAAGGCCTAACATTTAACAGCAGTGCGTGGCACATATTTGAGACCATGAGGTCCCAGCTCTATAGCCCACTTAGCAATTCTCCCTGTAGCCTCTCTGTTTTGAATGATATCACCAAGAGGGGCAGAACTGACCACAGTGATGGGATGACCCTGAAAATAATGCGTAAGGTTCCGGCTAGCCATGAATACACCATATACCAGCTTCTGCCAATGCGGGTACCGCTGCTTGGACTCGATAAGCACGTCGCTGACATAATAAACCGGCCGCTGAACCGGATGCTCCTTACCCTCGTCCTTGTGCTCCACCACAATAGCCACACTGACGGCTCGTGCGTTTGCCGCCACATACAGTAGTAAGGGCTCCTTATCAACCGGAGCAGCAAGGACTGGGGGCTCTGCCAGCTGCTTCTTCAAATCCTCAAAGGCGGTATTAGCTGCATCATTCCAGACAAAGTTATCAGTTTTCTTCATCAACTGATATAAGGGCATGGCCTTCTCACCCAAACGGCTTATAAACCGGCTTAAAGCAGCGATGCGACCCGCCAAGCGCTGAACGTCATTTATACACGCCGGCTTAGCCAGGGAGGTGATGGCCTTAATCTTCTCCGGGTTAGCCTCAATGCCTCTGTCAGAAACCAAGAAGCCCAAGAGTTTGCCTGCAGGAACACCAAAGACACACTTGGCCGGGTTAAGCATCATCTTATAGACCCGGAGATTCTCAAAGGTTTCCCTTAAATCATCTATCAGGGTTTCCTCCTTTATGAACTTAACCACAATATCGTCCACGTAAGCGTGAACATTGCGCCCAATCTGTTTGTGAAGACAGTTCTGTACACAACGCTGGTAAGTCGCCTATGCACACTTGAATCCAAAGGGCATAGACACATAGCAGAAGGCTCCATAGGGAGTGATGAACGCCGTCTTCTCCTGGTCCTTAACAGCCATCTTGATCTGATGATATCCGGAATAAGCATCCAAGAAACTTAAGCGTGCACAACCTGCCGTAGCATCAATGATTTGATCAATACGGGGGAGGGCAAAAGGATCAGCCGGACACGCCTTGTTCAAGTCCATGTAGTCCACACACATCCGCCAGGTGCCGTTCTTCTTGAGTACGAGCACCGGGTTAGCCAACCACTCTGGGTGAAAGACTTCAACGATAAACCCGGCCGCCAAGAGCCGGGCCACTTCTTCACCAATAGCTTTCCGCCTCTCTTCATTAAACCGCCGAAGGAACTGTCTGACCGGCTTAAATTTCGGATCAACATTGAGAGTATGCTCAGCGAGTTCTCTAGGTACACTTGGCATGTCAGAGGGTTTCCATGCAAAGATGTCCCTATTCTCACGGATGAACTCGATGAGCGCGCTTTCCTATTTTGGATCCAGATTGGCACTGATGCTAAACTGCTGAGATGAATCGCCTGGAACAAAATCAACAAGCTTAGTTTCGTCAGCCGACTTAAATTTCATCGCCGGCTCATTCTCCGTAGTCGGCTTTTTCAGAGAGGTCATATCTGTTGGGTCAACATTGTCCTTGTAAAACTTCAACTCCTCTGTGGCACAAATAGATTCTGCATAGGCCGCATCGCCTTCCTCACACTCCAGAGCCACTTTCCGGTTGCCGTGAACCGTGATGGTCCCGTTGTGACCCGGCATCTTGAGCTGTAAGTACACATAACACGGCCGTGCCATGAACTTGGCGTAAGCCGGCCGTCCAAATATAGCATGGTATGGACTTCTTATCTTGACCACCTCAAAGGTCAATTTCTCCACCCTGTAGTTATTCTCATCACCAAAGGCCACTTCCAATTCGATCTTGCCGACTGGATAAGCCGACTTACCAGGTACTACACCATGAAAGATAGTGTTGGACTGGCTGAGGTTCTTGTCAACCAACCCCATACGGTGGAAAGTCTCATAATAGAGGATGTTGATGCTGCTGCCTCCATCCATGAGCACCTTTGTGAACTTATATCCTCCCACTTGAGGGGCCATCACTAATGCCAAGTGGCCCGGGTTATCCACCCGGGGAGGGTGATCCTCCCTGCTCCATACGATAGGCTGCTCAGACCACCGCAAGTAGCGTGGAACTGCCGGCTCAACAGCATTCACAGCCCTCTTGTGAAGCTTCTGATCTCGCTTGCACAAACTAGTGGTAAACACATGATACTGTCCACCGCTAAGCTGCTTTGGATTGGTCTGATAACCCCCTGCTGCTGTTGATGAGCCTGGCCAGACTGCTGATTAAAGCCCCCTTGACCGTTCTGAGGACCAGAATTTGAGCCGCCCCCCGGGCCATGAAAGCCGCCGGCGCCTGAGCCGCCGGCGCCTGAGCCGCCGCCTGGTCCATTGTAGTTTTTAAAGGCCTTCATGATTGCACAGTCCTTCCATAGATGAGTCGCTGGCTTCTCTCTAGAGCCGTGCCTCGGACAAGGCTCATTCAACAGCTGCTCCAGTGAAGGTCCTGACCCGCCGCCTCGGGGAGGGGGCCTTCCCTTGCGTCGCTGGTTGTTGCCTTGTGCGCTGGCGTTGGCCACAAACTCTAGGCTGGCATCTGCCTTGCGCTTGCCTCCTCCTTGGTTCCCCGGGTTAAACTGAGGACCCTTGCCATTGCCGTTCTTCTTTCCCTTCCCTGTCCTTTCATCATCTGAAGGGGGATCCTTGGTACCATCAGAATCGGCGTACTTGACAAGAGCTGCCATTAGCGTACCCATATCACTGCAGTCGTGCTTAAGCCGCCCGAGTTTCATCTTCAGGGGCACAAAACGACAATTCTGCTCCAGCATTAAAACCGCTGAGCCGGCATCCATCTTGTCTGACGAGTGTATGATCTCCTTAACCCGACGAACCCAATGTGTCGTAGACTCACCCTCCTGCTGCTTACAGTTAGTCAAATCCACAATTGACATAGACTGCCTACAGGTATCTTTGAAGTTTTGGATGAACCGGGCTTTCAGTTCAGCCCAAGACCCAATGGAATTTGGTGGTAGCCCTTTCAACCAAGTGCGGGCAGTCCCATCTAACATCATGGTAAAATACTTGGCCATGGCCGCCTCACTGACCTCCAGCAGCTCCATAGCCATCTCATAACTCTCGATCCAGGCTGCGGGTTGTAAGTCAGCTGTGTAGTTAGGCACCTTCCTAGGGCCCTTGAAATCCTTAGGTAGACGTTCATTACGGATAGCTGGTACTAAACAAGGGACACCCCCGGTCCTGGTAGGGATACCTACATCAATGGAAGTCGTCGGATAAGCCGGGGGGGTCTGGTAAGCCGTCAATTGAGGCACTTGCTCCGCCTCTTGCCGTGCTTGGTCTGCTGCATAAAAGGCTCCATTATGAGCCGGGCCATGGCCAGGGGGCGGGTCATGGCGTCGGACGTTACTTGAGCCGGTTGCTGAGACCATGTGCCGGCTGTAACTCGGGCTCTGGCCTGGACGAGGGGTCGAGTGGATCCTGTCCCGGCTGTAGGAGTACGCCTCTTGCTGCGCCAGTGCTGTCTGAAGGAGTTCCCTGACCCGGCGGGTTTCAATAGCCGTCGGGGAGTCGCCGTCAACTGGTAGAGCCGCCAGCCGTGCTGCCGCAGCGACCATGTTTTCCAGCGGGTTATTATAATGACCCGGAGGTATTGGCACATGCTGAGGCGGGGCAGGGGGCACCTGGGGAGGCCCCATCACTCGTGGCTGAATAAGGGGTCCTGACCCGGGCGCTATGACCCCTGGCGGGTTACTAGACCCTGCACCTGGCGTGTTGAAGAGGTTGCGTGGATCATAAACCGGAGGGAGTCGAGATTGGGCCTTTTGATGCCTCCTTCTCAGGACCTCATTGGCCGCGTTTTGATCCATCGTGAGTTGGAAGGACTGCGCCTGGATCAGCTGAGTTTGGGCATCGAGAGCCGCCCTCTCCGCAGCCAGCCTGATCCCTTCCGCTGCAAGATCCTCTTTAGCCTTCACTAGATCCAATTTTAACTGTGCCACCTCCGCGTCATGCCGAGCTTGATCCGTCGGGTCAACCGTGGCGGTTAACAGGGCCGTCATCTTGTCCGTGAGATCCATTAGCACCTGAACCGGAGAAAGCACCGGGTTTCCCGCTCCAGCAGCAGGGTTCTGAACAGGCTGCGCACCAGCCATAAAAACTCCAACCTGACTTGGCGGCTCAAATAGGTCCGGAATACTGTCACCATCGGAACAACCCATGAGCCTGCCATCCTGAAGTTGGTACAACGAGTTTGACTCATCGGTGGCCGACTCGCCGTCAGAGCCGGCGGCCGTCTTATCACCAGATCCAGATCGATCAGAGAGTCCTCCATGGATACACCCCACAAAAGCATGCCTTAAGGCAGGCCGGGCCCGGGCGGGTCGCGCAAGCTGAGCTATCTCGACGAGATCAGCGCAGAGACCCGGCTCAGGGCCCGGTTCACCAATCTTAGCAATGAAAACATGAATTCCGCCGAAGGGGACCCGGTACCCGTACTCAATTGAGCCGGCGTCGGGGCCCCAGTTTGCATCGTCGATGTAGAGCTTGCCGCGACGACTCTTGGTCATCCGGCCCACAGCGTATCCCTTGAGCCCTTCGAAGCTGCCCTTCAAGAACTCAAATCCACCGTGCGCTGGCCCCACGGTGGGCGCCAACTGTCGTGGAATTGTCACGGCAGATGTCCTCAAGCTAGGACTTCGTCGTGGAGCCATCGCAACTAGGAAGCTTGAAGGGGTTAATGTGGGACAAGGAACACGAGGGTTTTATACTGGTTCGGCCCCTTTCCGTGAAGGTAAAAGCCTACGTCCAGTTGAGGTGGTATTGATTAGGGTTACGATCACCAGGGAGCTAAACTGCTATGCCTGGCTCTAGATGAGATTGTTCTTGTCCCTGAACCGCTGCCGGGTCGTCCCTTTATATAGGGAGGCTGACGCCCAGCAGCCCTCAGAGTCCCGGCCGACTCATAAGAGTGTCCGGCTCGGACTCTCAATCATACTTGCCTTGCACTACAAGTTCTACCATAATAATGATTGTAACTACGGGCCTTAAGCCATATCCAAGTCTTAAGCCCATCTCTGGCCCACCGTCTTCAAGCTTAGCTCCGGGTTTCTGGTAATGACCATTAGAGTAACCCGGCCCCTCCTGGCGGGTGACTCTAAGGTCTATATCCTCAACATTACCCATACAACGGTGTTTGAATAATTGATAAAGGAAATTTAGCATGGTGCTTCAAAATGTTCTTATCGATGATCAGAGTACCACAGACATGCTTCGAGATAGCATTGACATGGTCATTGGGTAAAGATCAGACTTTGGATTCACAAAGGATCCATCAGGAAGAACTTATAGAATAAGTCTTACGATATCCTCATGGAAAAATTGCTAACCTTGCTAAAAAGGGTACTATATCAATAGGTTCTCCAGCCAGGTGCGCTAGGCATGACATCACCTTAGCGGGTCATATAAAGACCAATGTTATAACTCTTGGAAATATGTTCCAACCCACATCTGACCAAGGTTCAGATTCGATTAGCGGTAGGATACCTCAGACTCATGATGTCCGAGAAGAAAAGGTGCAACACAAATCGACGAAATGACATTGCAAGATTCTCGGGAAATGAACTATGGGAGTGGGTTCCTGAAACAATAGTTCATCATTAAACCAAGGAGGGAATGAGAAGGTGGCTAATGGGCTCAGCGACAATTCATCGAGAATTCCAAACGGATGGATTCCCACAATAATGTGAACAAGAAGATGACACTTGTCAATTCAAATGATATAATGTTGTATGCTCTAGGAAAACATACACCATCAATCATTAGTTGAAAGGTGTGCCCGGAATATGACCTTAGGCAGCAAGATCAATGTTATAGTGACGATTCAATAACCAACAGTCTAAGAACAAACTGTCGATCGTTAACTTCAAAGCAATAGGGTTGCTAGAAGTACAGAACTCAAACGGCATCGTTAGTATATTGGTATCCTAGTTAAGAACAACATGGGGACCAAGGAAGAATGGTGATGGTGAGAAGTATCATCATACCGAGAATTTCTAAGAGGTGGATAAATCCCCACAACATTCTTGACAGAAAAGACAGTAACACTTCAAAGCAGAACACAAGACTAGCTGGAGAGCAAGTTGTATTCATAATGTGGACAAGTTCGCGATGAAAGGAAGTCAAGGGTGTTGTCGATGATAATAAAAAATCATCGAGGGCAAGGAGGGTATTTCTCATCATGAACACAGTTGACATCTCGGAAGAAGTCAAAGTGTTGAAGGTGATCCGACACATTTGTCGGGAGGTTTCGAGAGGATGCAATCAAACAACAACGGCAACAAGCAAGGGAATGACGAAGTGGCAAGTTATAGGATCAATATATAAGATGCAAGCTCGGAACCAAGGTTGCCTTTCAAGACAAGCAACATGATGTTGAAAGCTCGACGTAAGTCATGCTCACATACTGAAGAATTCGTGCACCAGAGAAGGACGAGGTAGCACAGTCAAAGATAGCAAGACCAGGATGCAGCCGATAGTCTAGGAATGACCAGATTGAGTTTAGAATTTCCTAGTAAAAATACTAGGGGTATTTGATTTGTAGTGCGGAATAATTTCACTAGTCGGTGTCCTCGGTTGACAACAACCCAGAACCCGTAGAGTGATTACGACAAGGAAAGACATTACTTCAACAAAGTTAGTAAGATGTGGTGCAATGGCAAGACATCTTCGAGATACCAGGGGGTAATACTCGAAGGTAGAACATGATAGAAGTAGAACCGGGTCATTGACCTATGACAGTAGATACTTCAACCTTGCCAGAAATAGACGAGGCACTGGAATGAATTCCCATCAGATATATTAGATCAGGACAGCATGGTCGGAACCATAACTGTAAGGAATCAATTTCAAGAATACCGAAAGAATCATGCAGCTGGATAATCATTTTGCAAGAAGCTTCTGAGACGGTCTACATCATTTTCATGGGCATGAACACAAAGTTCAAGGTCGACTCCCACTTCTTTAATGCATATCATTTCATTCACCTCTCGCTTTGATAAAATTGTAGTGTTGGAATTTTATCTGGTAGAACACCGGAAGAGTATGACTTGTGAAAACTTTCGGGTTCTCACGGATTAGGGGAAGGCATAGGTTCAACCCATCGGGCATCTTAGTAACATATGCCACAAGTTTCAAAAGTAAATACACAATCTCGAAAGCAGAGCATGGTTGGCCAAGCAGATGATACAATTTACCAAAGGCACTATTTATCAGGGGAAGAACTCACAAGGTGATTTAATATGAAGGACACTATCGGATAACAATCGAACAATGCATCGGGCGATCCACAATGGAGCTAATGTGAGTATTGGTACTCACTCAGAGGAAGAAAGAATGCAGAGGCATCAGATTCAAGAATCACCTGATTAGTCTGATGCTTGAATAGAAAGAAATTATGGTTTCCAAATCGAAGGATCAGAAGCAGACGCTCTGATCAAGGATGGATAAATTGAAAACACTTAGTTGGACAATCAATAAAGGTTTGAATTAACGAGAACCAACTCATGTCCGGAATGACGTCTGAGTCGGAAAGATAATTTTAAAAAGGATAACCTGATGACTGCGTGTGTACGCACATATTGAATCAATAGGCTCAAAATGACTAAGACAAGGGATGTTATCGAGGACTACTAGTCATATGGAATTAACCATAATGCAAGCAGGCAAGAATTTCAAGAATAACAGGCTGCAGAGGATTTTCGAAAGATCGAAAAGTATTCCAAAGAATTTTTTGAGACACATGAACAATTGAGAAGGACGGATCCTCGATAAATGTGAGAAAAAACCCATAAGGGTTTTCATGTGAAATAAAACTGCAAGACAATAAACTCAAAGGATTCTCGGGACAAGGGAGAATAGTTCGAGACATCTTGTAACAACAAGAGCGACGAGAAATGATCATGAGAATGACAAGTGCATGCATATATCCATATGGATATATCGGTGGTAGTGAATTGCAAAGGCGATGAGCACAAGGGTCTCGGGAAAATATCGAGGGATACCCTCAGAATCTTCTGACGAAGCAGGTGATCTTCCGGAATGAGGGCTCTCCGGGAGAAATAGTTACGAGAACCTAGAGTTAGAGTTAGCAAAATCATTTAACCCGAATAGAAGATAGATCAGAGTCCCAGAGTATAGGCGAGGATTAAAAGATCCTAATACCACCCAATGGCAACGTGGGCTCGTAAGCCGCACAGCCAAGTTAGTAAAAAGATTTGCAATGTCTAGACTCGACTTCGGCTAAGGAGTGTGGAAGGGGGATTCCTACAGGCAGTCGGCTCTGATACCAACTTGTGACGCCCCCGATTCAATCGTACACTAATCATGCACGCAAACGTGTACGATCAAGATCAGGGACTCACGGGAAGATATCACAACACAACTCTAAAACATAAATAAGTCATACAAGCATCATAATACAAGCCGGGGGCCTCGAGGGCTCGAATACAAGTGCTCGATCATAGACGAGTCAGCGGAAGCAACAATATCTGAGTACATACATAAGTTAAACAAGTTTGCCTTAAGAAGGCTAGCACAAACTGGGATACAGATCAAAAGAGGCGCATGCCTCCTGCCTGGGATCCTCCTAAACTACTCCTGGTCGTCGTCAGCGGGCTGCACGTAGTAGTAGGCACCTCCGGTGTAGTAGGAGTCATCGTCGACGGTGGCGTCTGGCTCCTGGGCTCCGGCATCTGGTTGCGACAACCAGGTAGAAGGGAAAGGGGAAAAAGAGGGAGACAAGCAACCGTGAGTACTCATCCAAAGTACTCGCAAGCAAGGAGCTACACTACATATGCATGGGTATATGTGTAAAGGGCCATATCGGTGGACTGAACTGCAGAATGCCAGAATAAGAGGGGGATAGCTAATCCTGTCGAAGACTACGCTTCAGGCCACCTCCATCTTGCAGCATGTAGAAGAGAGTAGATGGTAAGTTCACCAAGTAGCATCGTATAGCATAATCCTACCCGGCGATCCCCTCCTCGTCTCCCTGTTAGAGAGCGATCACCGGGTTGTATCTGGCACTTGGAAGGGTGTGTTTCATTAAGTATCCGGTTCTAGTTGTCATAAGGTCAAGGTACAACTCCGGGTCGTCCTTTTACCGAGGGACACGGCTATTCGAATAGATAAACTTCCCTGCAGGGGTGCACCACATAACCCAACACGCTCGATCCCATTTGGCTGGACACACTTTCCTGGGTCATGCCCGGCCTCGGAAGATCAACACGTCGCAGCCCCACCTAGGCACAACAGAGCGGTCAGCACGCCGGTCTAAATCCTATGCGCGCAGGGGTCTGGGCCCATCGCCCATTGCACACCTGCACGTTGCGAACGGGTCTGGAAGCAGACCTAGCCTAGTAGGCGTTCCAGTCCAATCCGGCGCGCGCCGCTCAGTCGCTGACGTCACGAAGGCTTCGGCTGATACCACGACGCCGAGTGCCCATAATTGTTCCCGCATAGTTGGTTAGTGCGTATAGACCAAATGGCCAGACTCAGATCAAATACCAAGAACTCGTTAAGCGTGTTATTTTTAAGTATCCGCGGACGCCGACCAGGGCCAGGTCCACCTCTCTCCTAGGTGGTCTCAACCTGCCCTATCGCTCCACCACAAAGTAACAATCGGGGGCCGTTAGGAACCCAGGCCCACCTCTACCGGGATGGAGCCACCTGCCCCTTTAGCCCCCATCTCCGAACAGTATCATAAGTAATGTAACAATGTAAAGTATATAGCATATGCCCGTGATCACCTCCCGAAGTGATCACGGCCCAGTAGTATAGCATGGCAGACGGACAAGAGTGTAGGGCCACTGATGGAATACTAGCATCCTATACTAAGCATTTAGGATTGCAGGTAAGGGTAACAACTTTAGCAACAATGACAGGCTATGCAGCAGAATAGGATTAACCGAAAGCAGTAACATGCTACACTACTCTAATGCAAGCAGTAGAGAGAAGGAATAGGCGATATCTGATGATCAAGGGGGGGGGCTTGCCTGATTGCTCTGGCAAGGAGGGGTCGTCAACACCGTAGTCGTACTGGGTAGCAGCGGCGTCGGTCTCAGTGTCTAGCGGGAGAAGAGGGGGAAGAAACAATAAATACAATGCAAACAAATGCATGACGATGTATGACATGACAAAGCGTGATGCTAGGTGTGCCCAATCGCGGTAGTAGGTGATACCGGCGAAGGGGGGAAACATCCAGGAAAGTATTCCCGGTGTTTTGCGTTTTCGGACAGATGAACCGGAGGGGGAAAGTTGCGAGTTCGATAGGTTAGGGATGTGTGGCGGACATACGGGCTACGTATCCGGATTCGTCTCGTCGTTCTGAGCAACTTTCATGTAGAAAGTATTTTCATCCGAGCTACGGTTTATTTTATATTAATTTTTAAAGATTTTATTCAATTTATAAATTATTATTATTAATTTAATTCGAAAATGGTATTACTACATCAGCATGACGTCAACATGACATCATCAGTCAACAGAGGTGTTGACTGGGTCAAGCTAACGCGTGGGTCCCATATGTCATTGACTTAGATTAACTAAACATGTTAATTAGCTTAATTACATTGATTAGGTTAACTAATTTTAATTAGCTTAGCTAAACAGAATTAATTAATTAACGTAATTAATTAATAATTATTTATTTATTTATTTTATTAACTTCTTTTTTAAAAAATCGTTCCACGGGTGTGGGCCCCTTGTGTCATTGGCCCATGGCCAAAGTTGGTTCGGGCACTTCGGGCGAAGCCCCAACCCGATTGGGCACTGGCACAGGCGAACGGTGGGGGGGGGGCTACGGCCATGGCCGGGCGCCAGCGGCAGGCGGAGCCGGCGAGGTCAGAGGCGGAGCGGGGCACGACGCGGGGAGGGGGTGCGCGGTTGTGAGGGTAGGGTGGCCGACGTGGGCGAGGCCGCGGGCGTTGGCGACCACGGCCAGGCGCACGCAGGGGAGGCCGCAGCCAGCAGCAGCTACAGCAGTACACGGGGTAGCGAGCACGGCGTTGACGCGACGGGCGCGACGAGGCGTGTGAGCTGCGCGAGGGAGACCGAGAGGAGAGGGGGAGGCGCTCACTGGGGCGGTAGGGTTCGGGCAGCGTGCGCGAGGTGGTCCGGCGAGGAGGAGACGAGGAGGAGGACGGCGAGGCGGCGACGAGGTCCGGCGACGGCGTGGCAGCTCCGGGGCGACGGCGGTGAGGTGAAGGCGTCGGGGATGGGCACCAGCAACGGGGTCGGTGACGAGCGACGAGGTGTGGCCGCGTCTTCAGGAGGGTGTCGTGCGAGGGAGAGGAGGGGCGAGGAGGCAATGGCGACGTGGTCCAGCGGAGGAGGCGGGACGGCGCCGGAGGTAGCAAACAACG
>NC_057796.1:340203194-340422618 GCF_018294505.1 Triticum aestivum
GGAGTGGGGGGGGCGGTTGGGCCAGTGGGTCGGCCAGCTGGGCCGTCTGGCCCAGTTGGCCAGGGGGGCTCTTCTCTTTTTTTTTTTGTAGTTTTGTTTTCTGTTTTTATTCTTTTCCTTTTTCTTTATTTTCTCTACTGTTTTCTCATATTTCCTAAACATTATAGTTTTGAAAAAATGCATAGGTTGCACCTAATTTAGTAAACTTAATTATGTCACATTCCGAACATTTTTGTTTTGACTTTTGAAACTTTAACTATTTGACTTGATTTTAAATTTGAAATTTGAATGGGATTTGAATCATCGCAAGATTAACAACAGTAATCGTGGTGACGTGGCATCATTAGTGGAGGGTTACTGTAGCTTAACTATCCGAGCGTCACAGTTTTCTTCAAATTGGGGTTTGACTATTGGAAAAATGCGGTTGCAGCATTCCGTAAACATGTTGGTGGGCCATGTAGCATCCACAATATTTCGAAAACGACATGTGATGATTTTAAAAATCAAGGGGCAAGTGTGAAAAGTAAAGTTACAACTTACAGCAAAGGTTCACTAGTCAAGTATGAAACTCGTGTGGATACATCTTTGGGAATTGTAAGTTATCTAGCATTGCAAGGTGAACCATTTCGTGCGCATGATGAATCCAGTACTTCTTTGAACAAGGGGAATTTTTTAGAGTTACTTGATTGGGTGAAAGAAAGAATTCCAGAAGTGAAGGTTGCATTTGATGAGCTATACCCTAAGAATGCCAAAATGACTACTGGAAAAATTGAAAAAATCCTTGCTAAACATTGTGCACTTTCAGAAGGAGGGTAGGACACTGCCATTGCCTAGGTCTTCTAGACGCCATTAAATGCTTCATTATCGATATGTTTTAGGTTGTTTTCCTATTGAAACATGTCTACAATTTCATTGTATTTGGTTATTCATTTGTAGTGTGCATTGTGAGTGTGTATTGACTCCTTTGATTCGCATAAAGAAAAATCTTAGTGAGACTTCGCTCCATCTTAATTTTTTTTCATGGTCCGCCTCTGCCCCCAACAGGCCCCCCAGGCGACTTTTTCGGCGCCGGCGTCGAAAAAACACCCCAGTCGCGCCCCCAGGACGCCGAAATCCGCCGGTTCGGCCCGTTTTTGGGCCCGGCGATCGCAGGCCGAACCCGGCGCACTGGGGGGCGCTCGGGGGCTCCGGCGCAAGGGAAAAGCACGGTTGGCCCACACCGTCAGGCGAAAAGTCAAGTCTTTCTTCCCCGACTCGCCTCCCCCCACGCGCTCGCCTAGCAGTTGGGCGTTTTTCCGTCGTTTCCGACCGCGGAGGGGCAGTTTAGGGGCGGAGGAAGCCGAAGCCAGGCGCAAGGTGTTCGGCAATTTGCCTGCCTCGGCGATGGACTTGGACGACGAGGAAGCGCTCGCCGCGCTGCTGAAGGAGGAAGCCGATGCCGACGTCCACGAAGAGGAACATCTCATGGTGCTCGCCGCCCTCGCCCAGCTGCTGGCGAGCAATGAAAAGCCGTGACGAGGTGGCTCGGCACCGGGGCGGATGAAAGCAAAGAACCGACATCGTCTCGAAGGCTACTGCATGCTCTACTCCGACTACTTCGCCGATGCTGCACTACACGGCGACAAAACATTTCGGCGTTGTTATTGGGTGAGCCGAAAGCTCTTCCTCAGGATTGTGAATTCCATCCGGGAGTTCGACAGCTACTTCAAGTGCAAGATGGATTGCACCGGCACACTTGGATTCACCTCGATCCAGAAGTGCACGACAGCGATGAGGATGCTTGCATACGGAGCTCCCGGTGATTCACTCGACGACTATGGGCGCATGGCCGAGTCCACCACCATTGAGTGTTTCTACAAGTTCTGTCGGGCAGTGGTGGCAGTGTTTGGACCGCAATACTTGCGAACACCTAATGCGGAAGACACTGCTCGGATCCTAGCACAGAATGCAACAAGAAGATTTCTTGGGATGCTTGGAAGCATCGATTGCATGCATTGGAAATGGAAGAACTGCCCATTTGCTTGGCAGGGGATGTACAAAGGCGCCAAAGGCGGTTGCAGTGTGGTACTTGAGGCGGTGGCCACACAGGACCTCTGGATTTGGCACTCCTTCTTTGGTATGCCAGGAACTCACAATGACATCAACGTGCTGCAATGCTCCCCTGTCTTTGCCAAGCTTGTTGAAGGTCATTCTCCTCTGGTGAACTTCGAGATCAATGGGCGGCACTACAACAAGGGGTACTACCTAGCTGATGGCATCTATCCGAGATGGTCTACATTTGTGAAGACTCTCTCAAACGCCGTGCCAGGAGGCAAGAAGTCCCACTTTGCCAAGATGCAGGAGGCTTGCAGGAAGGATGTCGAGCGGGCATTTGGTGTGCTCCAATCTCAATTTGCTGTTGTCCGGTACCCTGCTCAGACCTGGTCGAAAGATCAAATGTGGGAGATCAAGACTTGCTGTGTCATCTTGTACAACATGATCATCGAGAGCGAGCAGGAAGAGCCAGTGTTTGACACTGAACCATACTACAGGCAGGGTCCTCTAGCCAAAGTTGATCACCAGCTACTGGCAAACTGGACTGCCTACCTCAGTATGCGTCAGGAGATCCGAGACCCACAGGTGCATCATCAACTGTAGGAGGATCTGGTGGAGCATCTATGGAGGATCAAGGGCAACGTCGGGCTCGACGTGTGATGAAATATGAGTTTTCATTTGTTGAACTATATAATTTGGCCGCTGCTAGGCGGCATCCGAATGTACGAAAAGCAAAAAACATCCACCTGTTGAACCATCGATCTGGACTTCTCTAGCTGTCCAATGGAGGTCAACACATCATAGAATTCTCTCCTTCTTTCTTGTCAATCATAGAACGCCACACACATGGCCTCGCATACGTAGCAAACTCTGATGGCACCATAGAACACCGGCAGCACCAGCTCGCAGCAACTCCGGCAGCCTCACAGTATGGTGACGCCGTCACAGCCGCCGGAGCAGCCTGAGTCGCCGTTGCAAATCATCGTCGCAGTTTCGCCGGAGCAGCCCGAGCTGGCAGAGCCAACTCACAGTAGGACGGCCATGGCAGCACAGCGGCGCCGTCGCAACGGTTCAGCCGCCGTCCCAGCACCGAATTGCAGCATGACGGCCTCGCTGCATCGGATGCTTCCGGCGAGCAGCACGTGCGTTCCCACTGGCGAGTGGCCTCGCAACATCAGATGCTTCTGGTGAGCACCGGCGAGTGGCCACACAGCACCGGATGCTTCCGGCGAGTCAGCTCGCAGGACAGCGGCGCCATTGCAGCATTGGCTCGAAGCATGGCGGCGTCGTCGCAACAGGTCACCGGTTGCAGCAGCATCTGCTTGAAGCATGGCCTTGGCGCAGCACTGTTTCACAGCATGTGCTGGTTGTCGAAGCATCGGCTTGCAGCATGGCGACAACGTCGTAGCACCGACGTTGCTGCATCCGGCTCGTCGCTGACCTCCCGCAGCTCCGCCTCATAGCACAACGCCGCCAGCATCTCGTGTGCAGGGAGAAGAAAAAGAGATAAGGAAGCAGATAAGAAAGAGAGGGGGCACGTGGGTGGGCCTCACTAGAGGAGGCGGCTGAAGATGCGGATGTAAACATCCGACTGTTTGAAAGCAGTTTCCATATAATTTGTATTGAACTATTTGTTGTTGCACTATTTTGTTGAACCATTTGATTTTTTGTGATGAACTATATGATAAAAAATTATTTATGTTGCGAATTCAACGCCAAACCACGACGAACCACGTCGAATATGGGCCGATTCTCGCCCATATGGGCCTTTATTCGCCGAAAGTGGGCCGAAAACTGGGCCAATATCGACGCCTGGGGGCGACGGCTGAATGCCCAACCGCCCACAGCGCCGATTGTATCCCCGGCTCGCCCCAGCCGGCGATTTTT
Organism: Triticum aestivum; assembly: GCF_018294505.1. Taxonomy (NCBI): domain Eukaryota; kingdom Viridiplantae; phylum Streptophyta; class Magnoliopsida; order Poales; family Poaceae; genus Triticum; species Triticum aestivum. The sequence continues at coordinate 340,207,116 of NC_057796.1, forward strand.
ATGCCTCCTGAGGAGGCCAACGGCTGGAGATGCTCTTAGGGAGATGCTCTTAGGGAAGTTCTACTTCAGAGGGACGTCGTTCGCGCTACACCGTCCAATCACGCATCCATGGATACTCGCAGGAAATACAGCCAACGCCAGCTTTTTCAGTGTCACGCGGCGTCGAGGAGATGGGGGCGGCATCCAGAGGTTGACGCAAGACGTGGATACGACATGCACGTTAGTCTCGTCGGGCTGCACGCTCTCGTCTGTTTCAAGTGTGCTGATTAGATGCCAAGTACGTGTAGATAACAACAGGGGCAGTTTAATCTTTTCCGGTGCCTGTAAATAGGAAAAGAAAAGGGGAAATCTGTAAAAGGACCGGAATGGCATGTTAATCAAAGTACACATGAGCTGGGTGGCATTTTTACGAAGTCAATCTTGACAGTGGCATTTGTGCGAAGCCCCATATTGAATGTGGCAAATAGCCAATTTTCTCACCAGCAACAACAGAGAAGCGGCAACACTCAGGCGAAATGCCAATCTGAGCTTGTAATTGATTTGAATTGAGTGTATACTCCAGTGAATAGTGTGACTGATGTCGTATCCAGATTGTAATCATGTGAGTGGAGTTTAGTGAATTTCAGTGTGATTACTGTTACAAAATATTGAATGTGAGTCACTGAAGTTCTGTGTACTCTGACTATTGTATTGTTCTGATATAAGATTGTCCATTCGAGAGCATAATATTGATGTTGCTAATTACAGAGGATAGCACCTATTGTTGACAATTTGAGAACATGTTCTTCCAGGAATACAATGACTTGCAAATCATAATGCTTGTTTTGGCTGCTGAATGTACAAGGAGCATGCATAGAGAACTTGCAGGTGCATTGAACAAAAGAGATGCCAACCCAGGGAGTTGAACAGAAGACAACTTGCAGGTGCAGAAGGGATTGAGCAACTAGAACATAGAACTGAACTGAATGGCCAAATTTGCCAAAACCATGCTTGTTTGTGCTCTCATTTAAGTAGAGAGCACATGATTGCCCAAAAACAGTAGTACTTCCCCATGACCCAGTAAATACATCATCTGTGATTGGTCCCTGGAAATTAAATAACTAAGTATGTTTTATGTTCAATCAGAGAACAATTTCTGTGATTGCCAAAAACAGCAGCCGTCTCCATCGAGTGCCGGGGATCTCCTTCCGATCAACTAGCAGGTTGCTTATACCATCAGAAAAGGGAAATTTTATCAATTTCTAAAGTAATATGATGGTGAAGTTCAATCAATTTCAGAGTTTTATTCGTGTGTTAGATGTCAGAGAAAGGACTATGGAGACTTACTAAGATTGACGAGCAGAGCAGCCGTCCCAGCCGCCCGTCAGGATCTTCTTCCGCTCAACTTTGGCGCCGTTCTGTAGTCCCCCCGTCAGGGTCAGATCTCGAAAAAATTTCAAACTAGGGTCAGATCTCGAATAGGTTTCAGAAAAGGGTCAAAACCCGAAATTTTCTGGAAGGCACACTATGCCTCTCGCGAAAGCAAATTTGTGCCTCCGCGAGCCTCTAAAAAAACATGTTTTTCCCTTTTCGAGCAGCACAACTATGCCTCTCGCGGAAGCAAATCTGTGCCTCCACGATAAGCAAATTTGCTCCCCTCTCGAAAAGGAAAAAAGAACACAATTGTGACCCTCTTGAAGCAAATATATGCCTACATGAGAAGCAAATCAGTGTCTCTCGCAGAAGCAAAACATGCGGGTTTTTTTTCTTTTTCGAGAGGCAAGTTGTGCCTCTCATGGAAGCAAATATGTGCCTCCACAAGAAGCAAAATTGTGCCTATAGTGGAAGAAGAAAAACACGTTCTCGCGCAAATTCTTTCCTCCAAAACCTAGGGAAAACCGGACAAAAATGAAAAGCTCAAAAATGAGGAAAAAATCATCTAAAACCCGTAAACGTGTACAAAAAAAATCCCGGGGGAGCACCCAGCACGCGATACGTGGCGGCGGCTGACAGCGCGCCAAGTGGTGCATCCTCAGCCAACCTTAGTCGCTCTCTCAGATTGGCTATGGAGGTTGGTATGTCTGTATCTTTTGGATTTCGAGATCCAAATCTCAATTTTTTTTACAAATTCTAAGCGAAGTGCTCGCATATTACAACCCATATATTGGATTGCTAATACTAAGGTTGTGTTTGGTTGTTGGCTTGTTAAGCTATCAACAAAAAGTTGCAATCAATTGTTGAGGTGCCGATTCTAGTCAATCGCAGTGAAGGTTTTGGATCTGGTCGCATGGGTCACGACGCCTGTCCTTTTGGCTATGGCAACGATTGTTTCTCCTGGAAAAGAAATACAAACGAAGATGACCTCACTCCTCCAACAAAGCATCGGCGCTGGCTACATTTGGGCAGAAAAGAACCAGATTTCCTCTTGATCTGGAGGTGATAGCAGAGCCCACAATGCGGTTGAGTTCCCTCCACGCGGTTGAATTCCCTCCACATCGACCTCCTGCTCATGAGAAGAACATCCATGTGTCTTCTTGTCGGGTGGTAGGTGCGACATAAGCCAACGGGTGGCTTATCATTGTGGGAGCTAGTAAGACATCGCCGGTGCCTGGAAACGGGATAAGGCGAAGACATGCACGCCGGCGGATCTTACCCAGGTTCGGGGCTCTCCGTGGAGATAACACCCCTAGTCCTGCTCTCCGCATGATCACTAAATCAATACAAGTAGCTACAAGTGCTCCTTGAGCTATTTGGCTAGGGGATGAAGAAGGGCAAGGCTAGCTCTCCTTTTCTCTCTATGTGGTGTGTGAAACTCTATGAGATCAACCCTTTGCATGGGTGCCCCGGGGGGCTTATTTAGGCCTACCCCTCAGGGGTACAATGGTAATCCGGCTGGGCACGGGTCCCAGCCGTCAGTGTCTGTGCTCGCCAGTTTCTCCGCCGGCCATTGGGGCCCGCCGACTGGTGGGTCCCGCCGGCTGCCGGTTTCTTGGCCGACAGACCGGCCCCACCGCTTGGGGGCTTTGTCGGCGGCTGGTTACTGTTGCCTCGCCTCTGATGACGAGGGCTTTGTCAAGGTAAGCATGGCCACAGTGCCGCCGCCTTGCGGGCTCTCACTGTAGCCTCACCTCGTCTTGTCTCCTTAATGAGGCACATGTTTCGAGGGAGGGAGGTAGCCGGCTATTGGGAGCCGGCTACGCCCCTGGCCGACTAGGGGAGGCCGGGCCACCTTCGAGTGCCCCTCTGGCTAAAGGGGCCCGCCGCCCGCGGGCCGTACTGGCGTCTGTCGTGGGTGACATCGAGGTCAACACGGCTACAGTGCCGCGCCGGACGGGTGATGGCTGACCCGTACGGCGCCCTGTGACCATGCCTGTTCCAGGATTCGGGGGTAGTGGGTTGTACTGCGGCCACGCCCCGTCTTATCACCGTTATGTGGATGCAATATTGGTGGGTGCAGTCTTGTCCGGCTTCTGGGAGTCGGCTTTCTTCATGGCCGGCTTCTGGGAGTCGGTCCTCTTGGGGCCGGCTCCCTGGAGTCGGCCATCTCGTAGCTTTCTTTGGGAAGGTTTCTGAGGCCGGGTCGCCTTCGGGTAGTCGGCCCTGGGGAAAGCCGGCCGTGGGAAAGGCGGCCCTATGCTCTGTATGCTTGTAGGCTCGAAGGGCCTGATAATTTTTCGAAGAGCCAGGGGGAGTCGGTTAGGCTACCCGTGGCCATTTACTCCGACAGTAGTCCCCGAAGCTGGTTGGGCTTCGAGGCTGAGAGTAGGTCGAGAAGCTCGGTCAGCTTCTTATCTTGACGAGCCAGCAGCTGGGAGCCGGCTTCGGTTAGGCGCGCCGTCTTGGCGAAATTTCTAAAGTCGGAAGGCGGGAGTCCGTTGGTGCGTGCGCCGGGCTGCGGACCGGCCGCGTGCCGCCCGCGAACCACGTGGCATCCTCCGGCTGAAAAAAGCCTGCCAACCCACGCGTGCGACATGACGTCGCCGCAGGCCGGGGGCCCACCACTCCTACGCCTAGGCCCAGGCGCGGATTCTTTGTGGCCCAAAGCTGTCCGCACGTCTTCCGGCGGCGGTTTCCGCACGCCGTTAGGGCGTAATAATCGCGGGACGTGGGGGAGTGGGCGCAGTTAATCCCACGTCCCTCCCCATGTCTCGCCTCCTCGGCTTCGCCGCACGGGGCTATAAGTAGGGGGAGGAGGGGAAGCGGCAGACGCTCGCACGCTCCTCTCCTCTCCGCCATCTTCTTCCTCCTGCTTTCCCTCGCAGCAGCGCCTCGCTGCCGCGCCGTCCCACCAATCTTCACTCCGCCCCGCAGCTTCGCCGCCGCCGGGCCGTGCTTTCTCCGCCGCCGCACCCTTCCTCGTTAGCTTCTCGCCACCATGCAGTACGGCGGAGACTGGGACAGCTCCAACGTCCCTATGGACCACATCGACTGCCTCTGCAAGACGCGGCTGTTGCCCGGCAAGGACCAAGTGCGGGTCCTTCTCGCGCCGGAGAAGGAGATCACGCCGGTGCCGGAGGAAGGTGAGCGGGTAATCTTCCGCTCGCACTTCCTGCGCGGCCTCGGCCTGCCGGCGAGCGCTTTCTTTCGCTCCTTCCTCGACTTCTATCAACTCTAGCCACACCACCTTACTCCAAACACGGTGGTGCTGATGTCCGCCTTCGTCACCCAGTGCGAAGGCTTTCTTGGCGTTCTCCCCACCCTCGAGCTCTGGGGGGAGTTCTTCCAAACCAAACTCGTCACCCGCATGCAGGGCGTGCCGGCTCAGAGCGGCGCCTTTATCGCGATGCGGAGGCCGGCAGCCGATAACCCCTTCCCCGTCATCACGCTGATCCAGTCGGTGAAGCGCTGGCAGAAGTCGTATTTCTACATGAGGAACGTCGCCCCGCAAGGAGACTACGTCAACTTGCCGGCTTACGTAGCCGGCCCGCCGGCTAGGAGGCGGCCCCAGTGGTCCTTTCGGGCCGTGACGCTGTCGCAGGCTGGAGCCACGGCCGTCGCCCGACTCCGGGTGATGATCCAGTCGGAGGGCCTGACTGGGTCCGACTTGCTGGCCGCCTTCGTCGCGCGCCGGGTGCTTCCGCTTCAAAGCCGCCCTCACCTGATCTGTCAGATGAGCGACCAACTCGATCCGAGTCGGATGTGCACCAAGGACATGCCGCACGACGAGGTGGCTCATATGGTGAATTATCTTGCGAACTGCAAGCTCTCCGCAGAGTGGCGGTTTGGCAAGGAGTCATACTCCCGTGCACATCCTCCGCCTACGGTATGCTTTCTTTATCCTTTCTTCTCTTAGTTTTGTCGCCGAGTTTCTCTTGGCCGACTCTGACCAGTCAGCACATCTTGGCAGAGCCCTCTCCTTCGTCCTGCGGCCGAGTCGGGGGCGGATCACCGATTTCTTCCCGACCGGGCGGAGCATGACTTGCAGGACCACGACTTGGGGGCGGCCGCCATGGACGACAACACCGAGGCGGGAGGCGGCGAAGCCGGCGGCGAAGCAGGCGGCTTCGGGCTTGGAGTCAGCTTCGACGACTGGCCGGATGACGACGAGGCGGAAATCGTCCCACGCCGCCAGCCGACGTCCGGCCATGGCGTGGGTTCCTCCGCCGCGCCGCCTGCTCGGGGCGGCGGGCAGAAGCGCCGGGCCGCGTCAGGCTTGTTCGGCAGTCGGCCGAAGAAGCCCAAGGGCGGGGCGGCGGCGACCAGACGGGATGAGGCGGCTGCGAAGGCAGCCCGCTTCCGCAAGGTGGTGAAGCAGCCGTAGTCGGTGTCAGCGTAAGTGTATATTCTTTGGCATACTCTTTCTTCCTTTCTTGTTGATTTCTGAATCCTTGCCCTTTCTCAAAAATTAGGGCTCCGCTTTCTCTTGAGCGGGTTGCCGCCGCCTCCATGGTTGGATCGCCGGGAGGATCCGGGAGCACCCGCCGTGTGGACCCCCGCGCCGAGCTTCAGACGGCGACGGAGCGAAATGCGCAGGAGGCACGGGAGGAGCGGGAGGTGGAGGAATTGAGGGCGGCTGCCGCCAAGGCGGCACAGGAGGAGGAGGAGTCGGCGAAGGCGCGTTCCGACGCGGCGGCCAAGGCCCAGGCGGAGGCTGTGGCCGCGGCAACAGCGGAGGGGGCCTTTCTTGTCACCCCTCTGCGTGTCGCGGCGCCCGAGGTCCCGGAGCCCCCGCCGGAGGAAGCCGGCGGCGACCTGCCGGGGTTGGAGAGGGAGGACGACGTTGTCGTCCCGGAGAGGGAGGCGACACCGTCCCCGCCGACTGTGTCGGCCCAAGGCAGCCGGCCTAATGTGCCGCCGGCGCAATCGGCTGGGGGTGAGCCGGCTGCAAGGACGGACCTGGTGGTCCAGTCGCCGTCGCGCCAGCGCGCGGGGAAGGCCACTTCAGCTCCGGATCCGTAGAAGGCCGCGAGCGCCAGCTCGGGGTGGACGCCGGGTGGAGGGTCGGCCGTGGTGAATGTGGCGGCGCAAGAAGTCCGGAACTGGCTTCAGTCCCAGGCCACGGCGCTGAGGCAATACAATGATGAGTTGCTCGCGACGCGAGCAGCCATTCGGGTAAGTCTTCCCGTTTTTGCTTTTTGATCTTGGTTTCTTCCGTGGGGGCGCGTCAGCGCACCCACTGGGTGTAGTCCCCGAGTTCCGAGTCGGCTGCTGAGCAGGCGGCTTGGAACTTCTTAGCGGGCTTTGTTTGCTTATCTTGTTCTCATTCGCTTCTCTGCCTGACTTGCAGGACTACCACAACCTCCGCGCGGCTGCCTTCAACTCCCAAGCTCGGGAGCTGACCCAGAAGAATGCTGATTTATCTGAGAGCCGGGGTAAGTGCTTCATCTTTTATCTCACATGGGGGCGCGTCAGCGCACCCACTGGGTGTAGTCCCCGAGATTCGGGCCGACTGCTGAGCAGTCGGGTCGGATCTTTCTTGACGACTTCTTCCTTATTGCTTCTTTCTTCTCTGCCATGCCTGCAGCGGCCAACGCCAAACTGAGGGAGCAGCTGGGTGGGACTCAGGCCGCCCTTCGCGCTAAGGAAGCCGGGTTTGACGCCTTGGCCCAGGAGCGTGACCGCCTGGCCAAGAGGCTAGCCGACCAGGAGGAGAGCCACAAGGCGGCCTTGAAGGCGGTGCAGGACAGCGAGGCCGCCCTTCAAGCCGAATATGAGACGGAGGCGGCGAGCTGGGCCAAGGCGAGGCAGTCGTTGATCAACGGCTATGGCCAGATCGAAGACTTGGTTGACGGTAGGCCGTCCTCTTCTTCGTCCCTTGCTTGCTGCTTGCCGTTTGGTTCATTTTTTGACTTGGTATTTTTCTCTTCTTTCTCTTTCTTTCTTGCGCAGAGTACTTCCCTGGCTACTCTACTGCCGCCAACCAGGTCGTCGAGGCCCACCGCGAGGCGCAAAGGCAGGCTGGCGCCAAGATCGCGCCGAACGCTCGCCGGTCGCTGGAGGAACAGCTCTTGGCGATTCAAGCCCGCCTCCAGCCGGCTCACCGCATGCTCCGCCGGCTTCAGCGTGCTGGGGCGCAGGTGCTGGCGGCTCTCTGGCCTGGTGAGGTGATTCCCCGCACTCCCAGTCGGACTGCCGACTAGCTGGAGGTGGCGGCCGGCCGCTTCGAGGCCTGGAAGGCTTCTGTGGCTCGGTCCGGCGCCAGGCGGGCGCTGGAGTTCGTCAAGGCCTGGTATCCCGAGCTGAGTTTGGACCAGCTGACTGCGGGTGGGCAACGGACGCTAAGTCCAGTCGGATGCCCTGTGTCGCGCAGAAACGTGCCAATGCTCCCTTGGCAAAATTTGTGCCGCTGTCGGTGATGATGCTGTGTGGCACACCATACCGAGTAGTGATGTCTGTGATGAATGTCACGACAGTCGGCCCGTTCAGCTTCTTGATCGGCTTTGCTTCAATCCACTTGGTAAATTTGTCCACGGCGACAAGCAGATGTGTCATGCCGCCGTGGGTTGTCTTGAATGGGCCCACCATGTCCAGCCCCCAAACGGCAAAGGGCCAGGTGAGGGGGATGGTCTTGAGTGCAGAAGCCGGTAGGTGTTGCTTGGAACTGAAGACTTGGCATCCTTTGTAGCTTTTGACTAACTCCTTGGCATCTTCCAAAGCAGTCGGCCAGAAGAAACCATGGCGGAAAGCTTTGGCGACAAGTGATCTTGAGGCTGCGTGGTGGCTGCATTCGCCTTGGTGGATATCCTTGAGGATTGCTATGCCCTTCTCTGGCTCGACGCAATGCTGGAAGACTCCAGTGACGCTACGCTTGACAAGTTCTCTGTTTATTATTGCGTATGCTCCGGCTCGACGTTGCACTAGTCTTACCGAGATCTCATCAGTCGGCAGCTCTCTGTTGACTAGGAAGTTGAGGATGGGCTGGGCCCATGATGGAGCTGTGACTTCTTCTACTGTCAGTACGGCCATTGTGACCCGGGTGGGTGGGTTGGGTGGTGGAGAGTTGGAGTCGGCCACCGCTTCTTGTGCCGCTGCAGTCCCCGGGCCGACTGCTGCAGTCCCCGGGCCGGGTTCTGAAGTCCCCGAGCCGGGTGCGACTACGGCTGTCCCCGGGCCGCTTGTCGAAGTCCCCGAGCCGCCTGCTGGGTTCCTCCAGTCGGATCCGGCTGCGTCAGGGGCGGGCGGCACGAAGATAGAGTCCGATTCTGGAGACGGCTTGATAGACGGTTTGAGGAGGCGCTGGAGAGAGACATCGGTTGGTATAGTCCGTCGGGTGGTGCCGATCCGTGCCAGGGCATCTGCTTGGTCGTTGTCGGCCCGTGGCACGTGAAGGAACTCGCACCCTTCAAAGTATCCACTGATCTGCTGGACGAGGAATCGATAGCTCGCCATGTTTGCATCCTTGGCGTCCCAGTCGCCAGATGATTGCTGGACCACCAAGTCCGAGTCGCCATAACACAGGATCCGGCGTATGCCGAGCTCTTTGGCTAGCCGGAGCCTGTGTATGAGCGCCTCGTACTCAGCCACATTGTTGGAGGTGGCAAAATGGATTTGCAGCGTGTATCTGAGCTTGTCGCCTTTGGGAGAGGTGAGGACGATGCCGGCTCCCAAGCCGGTGCGCATCTTGGACCGGTCGAAGTGCATCCGCCAATGAGTGGAGTCGGGAGCCGGCGGTAGGTACTGGGTCTCGGCCCAGTCGACAAGGAAGTCGGCCAATGGTTGGGACTTGTTGGCGGTGCGGGGCTGGTAGAAGATTGTGTAAGGGGCCAACGTGATGGCCCACTTAGCCACCCGGCCGGATGCATCCCGTCTGCCTATGATCTCGGCAAGCGGGGCGGTGCATACGACCGTGATGGGATGCTTTTGAAAGTAGGGCTTCAGCTTCTTGGTGGCGAAGTACACTCCATAGCACATCTTTTGGTAGTGCGGGTAGTTTTGCTTTGAGGTGGACAGTACTTTGCTTAAATAATATACCGGCCTCTGGACTAACTGGGCTCGGCCTTCTTCTGGGCGCTGGACCACGATGACTGTACTGACCACTCGGCTAGTCGCGGCTATGTAGAGGAGCATGGGCTCCTTCTCAGTCGGCACCGCCAGGACAGGTGGAGTGGTCAGCATCTTCTTCAACTCATGGAAGGCTTGGTCTGCTTGGTCGTTCCACTCGAAGTGAGTGGATTTCTTCATGAGTCGGTATAGGGGGAGAGCCTTCTCTCCAAGCCGGCTGATGAAGCGCTTTAGGGAGGCTAGGCACCCGGTGAACTTCTGAACGTCTCGCAACTTGGTGGGAATCTCCATTCTCTCAATGGCCTTGATCTTCACAGGGTTGCACTCAATGCCGCGTTCGGAGACCAGAAAGCCTAGAAGCTGGCCGGCTGGTACTCCGAACACACATTTCTCGGGGTTGAGCTTGATCTGGAATCGGCGCAAGTTGGCCAATGTTTCTTTGAGGTCTTCCAGCAGGGTGCCGCGCTTCTCTGTCTTCACCACAATATCGTCTATGTAGACGTGGGCATTTCTGCCGAGTTGCTTGAGGAGGCATTTCTGCATGCAACGCTGAAAAGTGGCACCGACATTCCTCAAGCCGAATGTCATAGTTAGGTAACAGAAAGCTCCGAATGGTGTGATGAAGGCGGTCTTCAGGCGGTCAGCTGGGTCCAACTTGATCTGGTGGTATCCTGAGTAGGCATCCAAGAAACTCAACAGCTCGCATCCGGCTGTGGAGTCTATCACTTGACCAATCCGTGGTAGGGCAAACGGATCTTTGGGGCAGGCTTTGTTGAGGCTAGTGTAGTCTATACACATGCGCCATTTGTTGTTCTTCTTCAACACCAAGACCGGGTTGGCAAGCCACTCTGGGAAAAACACTTCCATAATAAAGCCGGCGGCCAGGAGCCGGGCTATCTCTTCTCCTACGATTCTTCTCTTCTCCTCCGACAGTCGGCGGAGAGGCTGCTTGACTGGCTTCGCGTCCGCTCGAACGTGTAACTTGTGCTCTGTGAAATCCTTCGGAACACCCGGCATGTCCTTTGGGGACCATGCAAAGATGTCTCGATTCTCACGGAGGAAGTCGACGAGCTCGCCTTCCTATTTACTGTCCAGGTTTGCACCAATGACAGAAAACCTCTCCGGGTTCTCCGGGTCCAGAGGTATCTTCTTCGTCTCCTTGGCCGGCTGGAAGGAGCCCTGCACATCATATTCCTTGGGGTTGGGGGACAGGGCCGGCTGCTTGCCGGCCATGGCCACAACTCGCTCCAGCATCTTCTTCTCTTCTAACCCCACGAGGGACTCGGCCAGTCGGCTGCTGGCCGCAGCGCACTCGATGGACTTCTTGTAGTCGCCGGCTACAGTGATGATCCCCTTCGAGCTCGGCATCTTCATCTTGAGGTAGGCATAGTGGGGCACAGCCATGAACTTGGCCAGGGCAGGTCGGCCAAGCAAGGCGTGGTAAGGGCTCTCTAGGTCCACTACCTCAAACCAGATTGCTTCTCGGCGAAAGTGATCCTTGTCTCCGAAGAGAACATCCATCTTGATCTTGCCGATTGGGGAACAGGACAGGCCGGGTACGATGCCATGGAACACGGTCCGGCTCGGCATGAGCTGCTTCGCCTTGAGGTTCAACTTCTCCATGGTGTCGCGGTACAGTATGTTGATACTGCTTCCGCCATCAATCAGCACGCGGGAGAATCGGGCAGCTCGCCTCTCTGTCGCGAGGGTGACGTCCAATACCAATGCGTAGGAGCCAGGAGACGGCATCACCTCTGGGTGATCGGCCCGGCTCCAGCTGATAGGCCTTTCAGACCAATGCATGAACTCGGGGTTGCTGGAGGCGACTGCGTTGACCTCTTGGTGCTGTCGGCGCCGGCTGCGCTTGTCTTCAACCTGGCTCGTGAAGACGACGTAGGCGGCGTGTTCATCTGGGAACTCATCCTGAATGGCTCTGACTGCTGGTCGAGCAGCCGGCTGCTGGGGGGCTGGAGGCGGCGGGCCGGGAGGCGGAGGCGGCACCAGCCCCTCGCCCTTGGAGATCCGTGTGAGCCAGTGGCACTTCCGGGTCGTGTGGTTGGACGGCTTCGCGCCGCTGTGAAACTTGCAGGGGGCATCGAGAGTCTGCTCGTAGGAGAAGGCCGGCTGCCAAGCCGGCCTGCTGCCCTTCTTCTTGGGAGCGGGCCGCTCTTCGGGCTGCTCGTCTTCGACAGTGGCCACCTGCCGACTGGTGGAAGGCGGCATAGGGGCCTTGCGCTTGTGGTCGTTCTGGTAGGGGCGTCGGTTGGAGTCACCGGCCGGCGTCTTGGGAGCCGGAGCGAGCACCTTCCCAGAGGCGTCCACTCGGAGCTCGGTCTTCATCGAGGAGTCGGCCGTGGCGTACTTGTCTGCTATGACCAGCAGCTCGTCGAGGGTAGCCGGCTTGTCGCAGAGGAGTCGATGCTTGAGGAGGGTGCCCTCTCGGCACCCGGCGGTGAAGTATTCGATGGCTTGAACCTCGTGCACCCCCTCGCAGGAGTTGTGGAGCTCGGCCCACCGCGTGAGGTAGTCGCGAGTCGATTCGCTGGGCCCTTGGACGCACAAGGAGAGCTGGCGGGGCTTTGGAGGCCGCTTGTACGTGCTGGTGAAGTTGCGGATGAAGACTTCCGTGACGTCCAGCCAGCTGTTGACGCTGTAGGGCTTGAGGCTGTTCAGCCAGGTACGTGCCGTGCCTTGAAGCATAAGAGGGACGCACTTCACGGCTACGCGCCTGTTGCCGTTCGCTATGCTGACAGCGGTAGAGTAGTCGATGAGCCAATCTTCCGGCTTCATAGAGCCGTTGTACTTGGGCGTGTCTCTGGGGAGCGAGAACCCTTTGGGGAAGGGCTCGTCGCGGATGCGGGGGCCAAAGCAAGGTGGGCCGACATCGTCTTGTTCTTCTAGCGCCAGGGATCGTGCTAGGCGGTCGATCCGGTGGTGGGCGTCGTTCTCACCGACTCCTTCGCGGTGGCCTAGTCGGCCACCGAGAGTCGGATGCGTGACAGGCGGCGGGGTGGGATATCTCTCCCCACGAGGCGGGGGAGGAGGTGGATTGCCTTGGTGCTCCATCGCTCGAGGGCGGCCTTCTGCGTCGCGCTCGATGGTGATTCGAGTCCAGCTGCGGCTAGCAGCCGGCTCCTTGTCTTTCCTTGCGCGGGCGCCGCTCGCAGTCGGCGACCGGGATGTCGCGGCGTGTTCTCAGCGTGGGGGAGGACTCTCAGCACGGGCGCTGGCTTCATCCCGTTCTGCGGCCGCGTCGATCAGCTGCTGGATGCGCCTTGTCATGTAGGGGAGCTCATCAGCCCCCAGCCCGTTCAGCTCTTCTGCGGCCGCCTGAGCGGCTGGCAGATTCTCGAGCGGTGTGGCGTAGACTGGGCGGTCCGCCCCTAGCATGCTGGCGATGGCCGCGCCGCACTTCTTGACGAGGCCGGCTCGGCTCGGCCCGCCATGAGGCGGCGTACCAAAGGCGGCGCGGTCGACTTCGCGCTGGTTAGCCTCGGTGAGGCGTCTCATGGAGGCTATCTTCTGGCCCTCCGCGATGAGGGCGAGGCGGCGTGCCTCCAGAGTCTCGGCGTCGGCGTCGGCCGGGATGGGGACGGACAAGTCATGCATCGCCGCTCGTAGGGCGTCGTGGGCGTTCTCGCCCGAGTCGGCGCCGTGGTTGATGACCAGCACCTCAATGACAGCGCTGCTGCCACTGTCGGCTCGAGGGAGAGGGTCGTCGAATATTACCACGTCGGAGGGGTAGGCGTCGAGCGATGGCGTGTCGGAGTCGACAAGCATCGGGTCGGTAGAGCCGACCGACTCCAAGTCCACAGCAAGCTCGCTAGAGACGTGAAGCTGGTCGAGGAGGCTGACGAGGCGGCTCTCGGGGTAGTCTGTGCCCGCGTCGGATGCGGGCTCGTCAGAGATGCGAGTCTCGCCAAGAAGGTCGGCGAGGCAGCTCGCCGCGTAGGCGTCGTCGACGCCTTGCAGCGCGTTGGGGCAAGCGCCATCGGGCGTAGCAGGCTAGCTACGCTCGCGGGGGAGGAAAAGGGTTCCCGTCCAGAACAGGTCTCCGGACGACGGTGCACCTGGCCCCACGGTGGGCGCCAAATGTCGGGTGGTAGGTGCGACATATGCCAACAGGTGGCTTATCATTGTGGGAGCCAGTAAGACATCGCCGGTGCCTGGAAACGGGATAAGGCGAAGACATGCACGCCGGCGGATCTTACCCAGGTTCGGGGCTCTCCATGGAGATAACACCCCTAGTCCTGCTCTGCGGGGTCTCCGCATGATCACTAGATCAATACAAGTAGCTACAAGTGCTCCTTGAGCTATTTGGCTAGGGAAAGAAGAAGGGCAAGGCTAGCTCTCCTTTTCTCTCTATGTGGTGTGTGAAACTCTATGAGATCAACCCTTTGCATGGGTGCCCCGGGGGCTTATATAGGCCTACCCCTCAGGGGTACAATGGTAATCCGGCTGGGCGCGGGTCCCAGCCGTCAGTGTCTGTGCTCGCCGGCTTCTCCGCCGGCCATTGGGGCCCGCCGACTGGTGGGTCCTGCCGGCTGCCGGCCTCTGGGCCGACAGACCGGCCCCACCGCTTGGGGGCTTTGTCGGCGGCTGGTTACTGTTGCCTCGCCTCTGATGACGAGGGCTTTGTCGAGGTAAGCGTGGCTACAGTGCCACCGCCTTGCGGGCTCTCACTGTAGCCTCACCTCGTCTTGTCTCCTTAATGAGGCACATGTTTCGAGGGAGGGAGGTAGCCGGCTATTGGGAGCCGGCTACGCCCCTGGCCGACTAGGGGAGGCCGGGCCGCCTTCTAGCGTCCCTCTGGCTAAAGGGGCCCGCCGCCCGCGGGCCGTACTGGCGTCTGTCGTGGGTGACATCGAGGTCAACACGGCTACAGTGCCGCGCCGGACAGGTGATGGCTGACCCATACGGCGCCCTGTGACCATGCCTGTTCCGGGATTCGGGGGTAGTGGGTTGTACTGCGGCCACGCCCCGTCTTATCACCGTTATGTGGATGCAATCTTGGTGGGTGCAGTCTTGGCCGGCTTCTGGGAGTCGGCTTTCTTCATGGCCGGCTTCTGGGAGTCGGTCCTCTTGGGGCCGCCTCCCTGGAGTCGGCCATCTCGTAGCTTTCTTTGGGAAGGTTTCTGAGGCCGGGTCGCCTTCGGGTAGTCGGCCCTGGGGATAGCCGGCCGGGGGAAAGGCGGCCCTATGCTCTGTATGCTTGTAGGCTCGAAGGGCCTGATAATTTTTTGAAGAGCCAGGGGAGTCGGTTAGGCTACCCGTGGCCATTTACTCCGACACTTCTACCAAGAACCATGACTCCTGCCTCGGGGTCGGACACGCACAAGCGCCCAGGTCTAGGGATGGCTTTTAAAAGGCCAAAGGTGTTGCTCCATAGTAGTACACATTCTGCGGTCTCTAGTCCAGTACCTTGCACGGATCCAACGTCGAATGTTGACGAAGCTTTGACCATCGCCTCAGGGACGGCGCCCTAGTGCGATTGCAGGACAATGAACCTTAATAGAGTAACATATATATACTTTCAACAATATATATCGTATATCATGCAAAAATATAGAGGCATAAACATCATTATATTTAATTTTAGTTAGCAAATAAAGTCTCAATACACCATTTACATGTGATATAACATGCTCGACTAGAAAATAACTATTGAATAGATACAATATGGTGAAGTGCGCGGGGGGGGGGGGGCAAATGCCCCCTGTTTGGAATTTCTTTTAAGATGGGCCCTAGGCCGCCGCACCTTTTGCCATGGCCGGGCTGGCCTTTTGGAGTTGCATCCGCGGTTGGGCTCTGCAACGCCTTCGTCGAGTCGCCCCAGCGTCAGCGTCGCCTAACCCCGTAGGGGCGCCGGCGCCACCGCCTTCGCCGGCAAGCTCGGCGCCTGCGAGCCCGGACACAAGCTACGGTGACGACGATCTCGGGGTTTGATTGGTATTTAGCGCGGAAGAAAGCCCAGAAGATTGCTCCGTTAAGATTGCCCTTGCTTATTAGTGTCCTCAATTTGGTTAAGTCATGCACTTATTAGTTCCCTCGATTTGACGATATCTACCCAAGTTCTTTTATATGTAGTGTGTTAAGTGTGAGCGTTTGGGGCCAACTATCTAGTGCTGATCGGTTCAAGTTCTATCTGTGTTAGTTTGTGTTAGCATGTAACATTCGTGTGTTAATTAGTACTTTATACTACTAAGGCATAGTATGAAAGTGTGTTCATGCTCAGCATAGGTAATGTAATAGATTGGTTAATTTTTGTTGTTTCCTTAAACTAAGAAACCTTCAGAAAAATTATGGGTTTTTTTGCGGGGTAAATTATGGCTTCTTTATTACATTTCTCTTTACGCAAAATTCAATTGTCTTTTGCAGCATCATAAAATCGTACCTAAATTCATAAAGTGCTAAAAACAACCACTAACTCATCTCCCAGAGCTAGATCTCCTAACAGTATATTTCCGAGCAGTTGAACTATCACAACTGAATAACTCAATATCTAAACTTAGAAGCATCTCGCATGCATCCACTGATTCATGCACAAGCCCATTCGAGAAAAGTGTAAATAATCACACATCAGGCGGATAGACAAAACAAATGTCACCTCATATTGGAATACATATGGCAGTTGTGTTCCCGAAGCAATCATGGATGTAGTTCTGGACAATCCACTACTGCAAGCCCCTGACCCAAAGCATCATTACCTTGTCAGCAAGCGCGGCGGATGATCGTTGCAGAGCAGGCACATGCAGTGGCGGAGCTACAGAGAAATTTTTGGGCGGGCCAAGGTAAAGAAGAGCACAATATTTTTAATAATTCTAGCCATAATACAGAAGAGCACAATATTTTTAATAATTCTGGCCATAATACTTCAATAGATATTAGTGCTACGTATGTATTTAGAAAACTATCTCAATTCTTAACTTTTGCCAAAAAAAAACAATTCTGAACCATATCTGTTTTTTAAAACCAAATCAATTATTTGCTAACCGGCCTTGCCCATAGCCAGTTATGTAGTAACTAAATTACAATGTGTAAACTTGCAAACAGCAATTGACTTGATAATTCATGCTACCAAATTGCTCGGCCGTGCATTCAGTCAGGGTAACTATGAATTTCAGATTTCTATAGTCTATAGAGAAATATTTTTGTGAATCTAAGATGATGCCGTGAAATGCAATTATGATTGGTAAAAGAAAGTACTTGTGCAAAGCGCCTGTGCGGCCGGTTGTGCTCATTGCCTGGGTCGCCCGTCGCCGGCTTGCCGTGCTAGTTACCGCCACACTATGTAATAAGTTGAATATTCAGTCAATGCACAGACAATATATAGACAATTTCTATATATTTTAATGCAGTTATCTTCACTGAGCGAAGAACATTACATTTAATGTGTGCTCCATGATCACAAGTTAATAATTTCATTTGCAGAAAAAAATATATAATCTGAACTTGAAACAGTATATCATGAAGTTCTTTAAATATGTGCTCTTATGTAGCCGACAACATTCTAATTTTGCCAACAACAAAAAAACCTTTCTAGTTGAAAATTTGCTGGTTATTTTACTGTCCTCAAATGTGCATTTCCTATCTGCAGTATATAGCTAACTTTTAAGAGGGAGTTTCACTAACTAAGTAACTATGCTGATCCAAACATCCAAACTATGACACTTCAATTCTGACAATTTTTTTTAGAAAAGGAGGATGACCCCCGGCCTCTGCATCTGGGCGATGCATACGGCCACTTTATTAATTATTCTCACAAGATCTTACAAAGTAATACAACAGTAAGACTAAAGCCGCCGTCTAAGCAACTCTATCCAGTTGATGAAGGGGCGCAGATAGCCTGGGCCTAATACCAAACAGACATCGCAGCCAAACCTAATATCTAAGACCTGAGGTCCCATCCAGGATGCCTGCCCGGCATGGGTCTCACCGGTCCGGCGTGCACTCAGAGGCCGCCACCGCCAACTGCCACTTCTCCATCTTCAGAACTGTACTGATGCATCAACCTTGCTCGATCCAGCTATCGTCGACGCCACCACGGCGCCCAACGGCACCTCCTCCCTGCGCGCAAACAGCTGAGCACATCGCGGTCGCCACTGATACACCTCAGCACCATGCTGCCAAGTACCACCAGCCGACACAGCTTGAAGTCTTTGGAAAATCTATCGTGCGTAGCACCTGCGACCAGTCATGACAAAGCGTAGCACCTGTCGGTCAGGCATGACTTGACATCTCCACCGAAGCTCCGTGCAAGATGAAGCCGCTCCACCTCCAGCCTCTCTGAACGGGACGGGAGCACCCCAGGAAGACACGGCGAAGAGTTGGGCACCACAAACACCACGAGAGCCGGACCAGCCGATCGCCATGGCGAAGCGACACCACTAAAAAGAGACCGCCACCATCAGGAACGCCAAGAACGCGCAGCAGCAGTCCCACCTCCCCGCGGACCCAAAGCGGCGCCTTCAAGAAGGTGACAGAGCCGGGCACCGCCGCCGCCCAACCAAAATTGTGGGTTTTCACCCGGGTGCAGGGGGAGGACGAGGGGGAAGGAGCTGGATCTTGAAGTCGCCTTCAAGAAGGGAACAACGTCTGGAGCGCCGCCGGCGTCGTGGCCACCGCAGCCGGCCAAGAAATTACTCCGATCCAGAGCTCCCAACCTGTTGAGGATATAGACCTTAGAGTCACCCGCCATGAGGGGCCGGGTTACTCATAAAGGTCATTGCCAGAAGCCCGGCGCTAAGCTTAAAGATGGTGGGCCAAAGATGGGCTTAAGACCCGGATATGGCTTAAAGCCCGTAGTTACAGTCATTATTATGGTAGAACTTGTAGTGTAAGGCAAGAATAGTTGAGAATCCGAGCCGGACACTCTTATGAGCCGGCTGGGACTCTGAGAGCTGCTGGGCGTCAGCCTCCCTATATAAAGGGACGACCCGGCAGCGGTTTAGGGACAAGCAAGATCTCATCGAGAGCCAGGCATAGCAGTTTAGCTCCCTGGTCATCGAAACCCTAATCAATACCACCTCAAACTGGACGTAGGCTTTTACCTTCACCGTAAGGGGCCGAACCAGTATAAACCCTCGTGTTCCTTGTCCCACTTAACCCCTTCAAGCTTCCTAGTTGCGATGGCTCCACGACTAAGTCCTAGTTCGAGGACATCTGCCGTGACAATTCCACGACAGTTGGCGCCCACCGTGGGGCTGGCGCACGGTGGATTTGAGGTCTTGAAGGGAAGCTTCGAAGGGCTCAAGGGATACGCTGTGGGCCGGATGACCAAGAGTCGTCGCGGCAAGCTCTACATCGACGATGCAAACTGGGGCCCCGACGCCGGCTCAATTGAGTACGGGTACCGGGTCCCCTTCGGCGGAATTCATGTTTTCATTGGCAAGATTGGTGAGCCGGGCCCTGAGCCGGATCTTTGCGCCGATTTCATCGAGACGGCTCAGCGTGCACGACCCGCCCGGGCCCGGCCTGCCTTAAGGCATGATTTTGTGGGATGCATTCATGGAGGGCCCTCTGATCGATCCGGATCTGGGGATGAGGCGGCCGCCGGCTCTGACGGCGAGTCGTCCACTGATGAGTCAAATTCGCTGTATCAACTTCAAGATGGCAGGCTCATGGGTTGTTCCGATGGTGACAGTATTCCGGACCCGTTTGAGCCGCCAAGTCATGTTGGAGTCTTTATGGCCGGTGCACAGCCTGTTCAGAACCCTGCTGCTGGAGCGGAAACCCCGGTGCCTTCGCCGGCTCAGGTGCTAATGGATCTCACGGACAGGATGACGGCCCTGTTAACCGCCACGGTTGACCCGGCGGATCAAGCTCAGCATGATGCGGAGGTGGCACAGTTAAAGTTGGATCTAGTGAAAGCTAAGGAGGATCTGGCAGCGGAAGGGATCAGGATGGCTGCGGAGAGGGCGGCTCTCGATGCCCAAACTCAGTTGATCCAGGCGCAGTCCTTCCGGCTCACGATGGATCAGAACGCGTCCAATGAGGTCATGAGAAGGAGGCATCAAAAGGCCCAACCTCGACTCCCTCCGGTTTACGATCCACGCAACCTCTTCAACACGCCAGGTGTAGGGTCTAGTAACCCGCCAGGGGTCATAGTGCCCGGGTCTGGGACCCCTATTCAGCCAATAGTGATGGGGCCTCCCCAGGTGCCCCCTGCCCCGCCTCAGTACGTGCCAATACCCCCGGGTCATTATAATAACCCACTGGAGAACATGGTCGCCGCGGCAGCACGGCTGGCGGCTCTCCCAGTTGACGGCGACTCTCCGACGGCTATTGAAACCCGCCGGGTCAGGGAACTCCTTCAGACAGCACTGGCGCAGCAAGAGGCGTACTCCTACAGCCGGGACAGGATCCACTCGACCCCTCGCCCAGGCCGGAGCCCGAGTTACAGCAGACACATGGTCTCAGCGACCGGCTCAAGTAACGTCCGACGCCACGCGCCCCTTGGCCATGGCCCGGCTCATAATGGAGCCTTTCATGCAGCAGACCAGGACATAGCGCGGCAAGAGGTGGAGCAGGTGCCTCAGTTGACGGCTTATCAGACTCCCCCGGCTTATCCGACGACTTTCGTCGACGCGGGTATCCCTACCAGGACTGGGGGTGTCCCTTGTTTAGTGCCAGCTATCCGCAATGAACGTCTACCCAAGGACTTCAAAGGCCCTAGGAAGGTGCCTAATTACACAGCTGACTTACAACCCGCAGCCTGGATCGAGAGTTACGAGATGGCCATGGAACTGCTGGAGGTCAGTGAGGCGGCAATGGCCAAGTACTTCACCATGATGTTAGATGGGACTGCCCGCACTTGGTTGAAAGGGCTACCACCGAATTCCATTGGGTCTTGGGCTAAGCTGAAGGCCCGGTTCATCCAAAACTTCAAGGATACCTGTAGGCAGTCTATGTCAATTGTGGATTTGACTAACTGCAAGCAGCAGGAGGGTGAGTCTACGACACATTGGGTTCGCCGGGTTAAGGAGATCATACATTCGTCAGATAAGATGGATGCCGGCTCAGCAGTCTTAATGTTGGAGCAGAATTGTCGTTTTGTGCCCCTGAAGATGAAACTCGGGCGGCTTAAGCGCGACTGCAATGATATGGGTACACTGATGGCGGCTCTTGTCAAGTACGCCGATTCTGATGGTACCAAGGACCCCGCTTCAGATGATGAAAGGACAGGGAAGGGAAAGAAGAACGGCAATGGCAAGGGTCCTCAGCATAACCCGGGGAACCAAGGAGGAGGCAAGCGCAAGGCCGATGGCAGCCTAGAGTTTGTAGCCAACGCCAGCTCACAAGGTAATAACCAGCGACGCAAGGGGAGGCCCCCTCCCCGAGGCGGGGGGTCAGGCCCAACGCTGGAGCAGCTGTTGAATGAGCCTTGCCCAAGGCATGGTTCTAGAGAGAAGCCAGCGACTCATCTATGGAAGAATTGTGCAATCATGAAGGCCTTTAAGAATTACAATGGCCCGGGCGGCGGCTCAGGCGCCGGCGGTTTTCATGGCCCGGGTGGCGGCTCAAATTCTAATCCTCAGAACGGTCAAGGGGGCTTTAATCAGCAGTCTGGCCAGGGTCATCAACAGCAGTAGGGGGGTTATCAGACCAATCCAAAGCAGCTTAGCGGTGGACAGTACCATGTATTTACCACCAGTCTGTGTAAGCGAGATCAGAAGCTTCATAAGAGGGCTGTGAATGTTGTTGAGCCGGCGGTTCCATGCTACTTGCGGTGGTCTGAGCAGCCTATAGTATGGAGTAGAGAGGATCACCCTCCCCGGGTGGACAATCCGGGTCACTTGGCCTTAGTGGTGGCTCCTCAGGTGGGAGGATATAAGTTCACTAAGGTGCTCATGGATGGAGGCAGCAGCATCAACATCCTCTATTATGAGACTTTTCGCCGTATGGGGTTGGTTGATAAGAACCTCAGCCAGTCAAACACTATCTTCCATGGTGTGGTACCTGGTAAGTCGGCTTATCCAGTCGGCAAGATCGAGTTGGAGGTGGCCTTTGGAGATGAGAACAACTACAGGGTGGAAAAATTGACCTTCGAGGTGGTCAAGATAAGAAGTCCGTACCATGCTATATTTGGGCGGCCGGCTTACGCCAAGTTCATGGCACGACCGTGTTACGTGTATTTACAGCTCAAGATGCCGGGTCATAATGGGACCATTACGGTTCATGGAAGCCGGAAGGTGGCTCTGGAGTGTGAGGAAGGCGATGCAGCTTATGCAGAATCTGTTTGCGCAACAGAGGAGTTGAAATTTTACAAAGACAATGTTGACCCAACTGATATGACCTCTCTGAAAAAGCCGACTACGGAGCATGAGCCGGCGATGAAATTTAAGTCGGCTGATGAGACTAAACTCGTTGATTTCGTTCCAGGAGATTCATCTCAGCAATTTAGCATCAGTGCCAATCTAGATCCAAAATAGGAAAGCGCGCTCATCGAGTTCATCCGTGAGAATAGGGACATCTTCGCATGGAAACCTTCTGACATGCCAGGTGTACCTAGAGAACTCGCTGAGCACACTCTCAATGTTGATCCGAAATTTAAGCCAGTCAGGCAGTTCCTTCGGCGGTTCAATGAGGAGAGGAGGAAAGCTATTGGTGAAGAGGTGGCCCGGCTCTTGGCGGCCGGGTTTATTGTTGAAGTCTTTCACCCAGAGTGGTTAGCTAACCCGGTGCTCGTGCTCAAGAAGAACAGCACTTGGCGGATGTGTGTGGACTACATGGACTTAAACAAGGCGTGTCCGGCTGATCCTTTTGCCCTTCCCCGTATTGATCAAATCATTGATGCTACGGCCGGTTGTGCGCGCTTAAGTTTCCTGGACGCTTATTCCGGGTATCATCAGATTAAAATGGCAGTTAAGGACCAGGAGAAGACGACGTTCATCACTCCCTTTGGAGCCTTCTGCTATGTGTCCATGCCCTTTGGACTCAAGTGTGCACAGGCGACTTATCAGCGTTGCGTGCAGAACTGTCTTCATAAGCAGATTGGGCGCAATGTTCATGCTTATGTGGACGGTATTGTGGTTAAATCTATAAAGGAGGAAACCCTGATAGATGATTTGAGAGAAACCTTTGATAATCTCCGGGTTTACAAGATGATGCTTAACCCGGCCAAGTGTGTTTTTGGTGTTCCAGCAGGCAAACTCTTGGGTTTCTTGGTTTCTGACAGAGGCATTGAAGCTAACCCGGAGAAGATCAAGGCCATAACCTCCCTGGCTAAGCCGGCGTGCATAAATGATGTTCAGCGCTTGGCGGGTCGCATCGCTGCTTTAAGCCGGTTTATAAGCCGTTTGGGTGAGAAGGCCATGCCATTATATCAGCTGATGAAGAAAACTGATAACTTTGTCTGGAATGATGCAGCTAATACTGCCTTTGAGGATTTGAAGAAGCAGCTGGCAGAGCCCCCAGTCCTTGCTGCCCCGGTTGATAAAGAGCCCTTATTATTATATGTGGCGGCAAACACACGAGCTGTCAGTGTGGCTGTGGTGGTGGAGCGCAAGGAAGAGGGTAAGGAGCATCCGGTTCAGCGGCCGGTTTATTATGTCAGCGAAGTGCTCATTGAGTCCAAGCAGCGGTATCCGCATTGGCAGAAGCTTGTTTATGGTGTGTTCATGGCGAGCCGGAAGCTTAAGCATTATTTCCAGGGTCATCCCATCACTGTGGTCAGTTCTGCCCCTCTTGGTGATATCATTCAAAATAGAGAGGCCACAGGGAGAGTGGCTAAGTGGGCTATAGAGCTTGGACCTCATGGTCTCAAGTACGTGCCACACACTGCTGTTAAATCTCAGGCCTTGGTGGATTTCATCAATGACTGGACAAAGTCACAAGTGCCCGAGCAGAAGCCGGATAACACATATTGGACTATTCACTTTGATGGGTCCAGGCAGTTGGAGGGCTCGGGGGCTGGAGTCATGTTGGCTTCCCCTAAAGGTGACAAGTTCCATTATGTGCTACAGTTGCTGTTTCCTTGCACTAACAACGCGGCTGAGTACGAGGCCTTGCTCCATGGTCTTCGGATGGCTAAAGAGATGAGCTTGAGCCGGGTAAGATGCTTCGGCGACTCAGACTTGGTGGCTCAACAAGTATCAGGAAAGTGGGATTCCAAGGACCCTCTCATGGCGGCTTATCGCCGCGAAGTTGATGCCATTGCTGGGCACTTTCAGGGTTACCAAGTGGAACACATCGATCATAGGAAGAACGAGGCGGCTGATGCTTTAAGCCGGCTGGGCTCTCAGCGAAAACCGGTGCCGCCTAACACCTTCCTGGACGTCCTGTATAGCCCTTCTGTTAAGTTGCCTACAGAGGAAGACTTGGCTGTCCCTGACCCGGAGGCACGACTGGTGGCGGCTCTCCATATCATACCGGACTGGACAAGGCCCTATCTGGCTTACATGACCCGGGGAGAATTGCCTGAGGATGAAACTTTGGCCAGGCAAATAACCCGGCGGGCTAAGTCCATGATCGTTATCAATGGCGAGTTGCATCACCGCAGTGTTACGGGAGCATTCCAGCGTTGTGTCTCCCCTGAGGAAGGTCAAGAGATCTTGCGGGAGATTCATGAAGGGGATTGTGGCCATCACGCCGGCTCAAAATCTCTTGTGGCCAAGGCTTTTCGTCGTGGTTTTTATTGGCTGACGGCTCATGCTGATGCGGAAGATTTGGTCAGTAAATGTGATGGTTGCCAAAGGTTCTCACGACGGGCTCATGTGCCGGCTCAGGAGCTGAGGATGATCCCGATTACTTGGCCCTTTGCGGTCTGGGGGCTTGATATGGTTGGGCCTTTTAAAAGGTCCAAAGATAAGAAGACCCACCTCTTGGTGGCAGTTGACAAATTTACCAAGTGGGTAGAAGCAGAGCCAGTTAGCAAGTGTGATGCAGCCACGATAGTTCAGTTTATGAAAAAGGTGATCTTTCGCTTTGGCTTTCCGCACAGCATTATAATTGACAACGGCAGCAATCTATCCAAAGGCGCTATGGAAGAGTTTTGTCAACGAGAGCATATCCGACTTGATGTTTCCTCAGTGGCTCATCCTCAATCCAATGGTCAAGCTGAGAGAGATAATCAGGAGATTCTGAAGGGCATCAAGCCCGGCTTTTGGTCCCTTTGCAACGGACGCCGGGTTGTTGGGTGGAGGAGTTGCCCTCCGTGCTATGGAGCATCAACACTACTCCTAACAGGTCTACAGGCTTTACGCCTTTCTTCATGGTTTATGGAGCAGAAGCAGTCCTCCCCAATGACATCCATCATGACTCGCCTCGAGTGGTGGCTTATGTTGAGGCGGACAATGAACAGGTGCGCCAAGACGCTCTTGACTTGTTGGACGAACAGCGTGATGTGGCCGCAACTCGTTCAGCGATTTATCAACAAGACCTGCGCCGTTATCATAGTCGCCGGGTTAAGTCCCGGGTCTTCCAGGAAGGCGATCTGGTACTCCGGCTCATCCAAGATCAAACAGATGCGCACAAGCTATCCCCGCCTTGGGAAGGACCTTCTGTGGTCAGCAAGAATTTGCACAACGGGTCATATTACCTCATTGACATTCGGGAGCACAAAGATTCACGTAAGTCGGAGGAAGAGACCCGTCGGCCGTGGACCATAGCTCAGCTTCGGCCTTACTACACTTGAGCCACCGGCTCTCATGATGTACATATTTCTTTAAGCCATGTATATATTATGATAAGCAATAAAGCAGGACCTCTGTCCTTTTTTCCTCCTCCAAATGTGCACGTGTTGTTTTTCATTACAAGATTACATGATAGCTTGGAGGAGGATCCGGCTTATGATCGTCTTCGAATCTAGTCGTAAGCAATAAGGTCACTTGGGGGCTTCCTGTTCAAACATGGGTCGTATTCGAACCAAAGAGAACATAGCTGTCGATACCCATTTGATTGGCAAAGTGCTGAGCTCATTGGGGAATTTTCTTTGATCATATTTGAATCTTAGTTTAACCCCTTCGGAACCGACGTGGATCGTATTCGAATCAGTGTCGTTAAACAATTCTTAAAGTCATTTGGGGGCTTCCTGTTCAAACATGGGTCGTATTCGAACCAAAGAGAACATAGCTGTCGATACCCTCTTGATTGGCACCGCCGCACCCACTGGGGGCTATGAGATCGCATGCGAATCCTAGCATAACCCCTTTGGGCCGGGTCTCTGGTCGTATTCGAACCGAAAGCCCTTAAGTTCTTCTTCTTCATAGCAAATTTCTTCAGATTATTTCAAGGTGTGTACAGCCGGGTCTCACTTTGCCGGCTTAACGTTGATTTGCAGTGTTAACTATTAAGACAGGTAAATCGGCATTGAGGTACCGACCTTATTACCCGGGTTATTTAAATCGGAGGTATGCTTGCAGGCCGCTAAGTGTGTTATTACGGCTGTATTAAGGATATAATTGAGGAACAGTCTTTTTTGATTCATATTCCGGGTTATATATCTAAACATATGATTCTCAGGGTGGTACGCTGCCTGGAGACTTGTGATTCGTCTTTCTATGCAGGATAGTTAAAGACAATTATTTGAGACTAAGGCGAATGAATGACCCGGAGAAATATAAGGGAGACAACTTCAATAAAACTTCAAGCATTCAAGGCGTGCACGATGGGACGGCAAAGATAAAGTGTTGGTGCTACTCTATTACAAGACTCATCAAGTCCAAAAGGGTGGAGCATTGTTTTATAAGCCGTCTGCAGAAGTTAAGACGCTTGCTGGGTTGAAGTCTCCGGCTCGTCTCTTTCTTCTCCTCCGGCTGTTCCCAAGGTCTGGAAAGTCGACGACTTCCAGTCGATGCCGCTCAGCGCTTCGAATTGGGCTTCCTCGTCAATTAACCCGGCCAGGTCAATCTCCGGGGCGAAGGTGTGCTGACGAGCCGGCGGGATTAAACTCAGGGCTTCATAGCGAGGGGTCGGGATCCTCTGATTTTTCGCATTGTAACCCGGCTGGTACTTAGTCAGATCTTTGTCGTTTCCGATAAGGGTGGCCACCGGGCGCACGACCTTCACGCAGGCGGCAAAGTCTCGTTGATCGATGGCCGTGCCGTCTTCCTTCAGACTTGGGTAGCCGAGGGTGATGTCCGCCGGGTCTAACTCGGGGAGGAAAGCCTTGGCCCGGCTCAGCGCGGCGATCACTCCGGCTCTTGCAGAGGTCCGTCGCAGCTCTTGGATACGTTGAGGCAGAACGGCGAGCCGGCGAAGCACTTCCGCCAGGTGAATCGGCACCTCGTTGGATAGGGCCACCACAGCTAAGGCACGCTGTGACCCGGTGTAGAGTTGCTCCACCAGGGTGTACACGGCCTTTAGCTTGGTTACCACACTCTGGTTGAGGTTGGCACTTCTGGCACCTGCTTAACAGAATCAGATAAGCCGCCGACAAGGATTAGTTATGAGATATAAAGATTCTCAAAATTGATGAAAGCCGGTGAGATGACTTACCGAAGATTGCGGCCACCATCTGGGACACTTGGCGCTTTAAGCCGGAGAGTTCGGTGGTCTTCTCGGAGAGAGCCTTCTCCGCCTGTTCAGCCCGGGTCACCAGCGCGGCCTTTTCTTCGGCCCAAGCCTTCCGTTCAGCGTCAAACTCCGTCTTCAGCTTTTCTTGCGCGGCGATGCTGGATACAAATTTGGCATTTGCCTTCCGGGTTTCCATTTCTTGCATCTTCAGCCGGTTCTTGAGATCAGAGATATCAGCCTCAAACTTCTTGCCAGCCGCCTGCGTAAGTTTCCGGGTTACAGCATGAACAGTTATTATACAAATTTAAAGTCCCAAGCGTTTTCCAAGCAAAGACACTTGGCACTTGGGGGCTAATGCATATCGAACGTTCCTATCTACAACCTACCGGCTCATGGAAATAAGCCGGAACACAAGTCTACGACATACTCAATCATAAGTCGTCGACTTGGGGGCTAGCATGGTAAAGGTAACTATGCAGTAAGTAAGAGGACAGAAGAATAATACCTCAGATTTCTGCTAGATCTGGTTCACCATGGCAACCTCTGCGTCCCGGCTCTTGTGCACTTGGTTGACGTAGCCGGAGACGAGCTCTCCGATGCTCAGGTTGGCGTAGTCAGAGAGGTCCAGATTAACCCGGCGGGGCTGTAGCAACTCCCCCTTGGCGGAGCACTTGGCCAGTGCGGTAGGTCTCCCCGGCTCAACAAATTCCGTTCGGGTGATTACCACGTCCGGATCATCTGCTGGTTGAGCCGAGCTGGAGGCCTCCGGGTTAGCAGAAGCTTCTACACCTGCCTTGTTGGTTGGAGCGGCGGTTTCGGGAGCGGAGGCAGCTGGCGGTTCTTGATCTGCTGCCTCCGGCTCAGGCAACTCCGGCTCTTCGACTGGCTTGGTTTTCTTTGCCCTCTTGGTGAGCTTGGCCTGGGCACTGAAAGGACAGAAACGTTAAGCACAAAAGGGTAAGTAAAGACAAATATAACATGAGATGATTATCATTACCCGGGCACGGTCTTGAAAGCCGGCAGGCTTGACTGCATAGAGTCGCCAGAAGAGGGGGAAGTTTCCTGATAATATGAGTCAGAGGAATTAAGTGGTTGATGTATAACGCCCGCCAAAGGATGAAAAGGGTACAAAGTTGAGGTCACCTCGGTCCGGCGCTTCCTCGACGCGTCTGGTAAGCCAGAAGAGAGGTCGGCGTCCTTGTTGGTCCGGGTGTGCTGCCGGCTCTCATGAGTCTGTTGCTTCAAAATAAATTGAGGATCTTGATAAGCTAAAGGATGTGAAAAGCTTACTTTCCGGGTTACCCTTCGGACTTTCAGCCTTGGCAAGGGCTCCGGTCGGAGGAAAGTGACATTACCTCTTCAACCACCGGGTTACTTGCTCCGGTGTCATCCTGTTGATGAACAAGTGTTGGTAAGGCGGACAAGAAATAAACAATAAACACAACAAGAGCTTACAGGTTCAGGGGTTACCTCTGACTCGGAGCTGTCGCTTAGTTGCATCAGCTCCGAAGCAGTTGGCCTACTTCCCTTCTTGCGGGGAGCGGCTTTCTTGGCGGCTTTCTTCGCCTTTCTGGCCTTCTTGGCCGCCTCATGGTCATATTTGACCCGCCAGAATTTGTCATCAGCCTGAAAAATACAATGATGATTTCTTAAAAGATTCAGATGAAGGTTATCTGTAGACAAAGATAAAATGTTCAAATCAGTGGCTTACTGCTGGGGCTGGGTTGATCTTGCAGAAGGGGGCTAACCCGGTCCTCCCGCAATCTGCCAGGCTCTCGTTCAAGAGAGCCTTGGTCATTTCCTCTGCAACATCTTCAGGAAGATTGTTGCGGCTGTGTCTCTGGGGTCCATCCTTTCGGCCCGTGTACTCGCACATTAAGCCGGGGCGGCGGCTCAATGGGATCACCCGCCAGGAGATCCAGACCCGGACCAGATCGATTCCGTTGAGACCATTGCCCAGAAGAGCCTTGATCTTGTTTATGGTGGGGAGCAGAGGCTGGCGCTCCGCTTGAGTCAGCTTGTCTGACAGTGGGTGTGTTGACTCCAGACGCGAGGGGCGAAAGCTGGGCAACGGACTTTCATCAGTCGGCGACGTGTCTTGGCAGTAGAACCACGTCAGATTCCAGTCTTTGGGGTGGCTTGGCGGTTCTGCGTACGGGAAAAGGCAGTCCCTCCGCCGCTGAATGGAGATGCCACCTAGCTCCAGACTTAGCCCATTGGCGCACTCATTCTGACGGTTCAAGTAAAAAAGCTCTCTGAAGAGCAGCAGACTAGGTTCTTCTCCAAGGTAAACCTCGCAGAACACTTGGAAGTTGCAGATATTGGACACTGAGTTGGGTCCTATGTCCTGAGGCCGCAGATCGAAGAAATTCAGAACGTCTCTGAAAAACTTTGAGCCGGGTGGTGCGAAGCCCCGGCTCATGTGATCCGCAAAAATGACCACCTCTCCGTCCTTTGGCTGTGGTCTCTCCTCTGACGGGTCAGGGGCACGGTAGGCCATGACATCCTTCTTGGGCATGTGGCCTGACTTGACAAAATCCGCTAAGGTCTCATTGGTGACGTTGGACCTCATCCAATTGCAAGTGATGGAGGCCTTAGGAGCTTTGGGAGGCATGGTGAAAGTCGGCAGCCTATGATAAAAGGAAACGTCCGGTTTAAGTATAAGCTGGAGGAAAGTTATAGTTCAGTGTTAAGTGGCGGCTTACGGAGGGGCCTAATGATATATATCTGAGTACATTGAGTTATCTAAGCCGCAGAAAAGATGTCAAGAGTAATTCAATTTGTCTATGGCCTTATCACAGATGAGCCGGAAAATTCTATGGCGCATGGTTTCCTTTGAGTCGGAAGATTCTACGGGGCGTGGTTTCTTTAAGCCGGAAATATAAACCGCCATGACTCAATGAGTGTAGTTTTTTACTAAGTGTGGTGAAAACAGGTTTCACACTTTGCGGTAAATATTTTGGATCAAAATGGTCGGGTAAAAACAAAATTTCTAGATCTAAAAGCAGACGCAGGGGAGTTCTTGAGCTCGAATGAGGCCTTTATGCAGTGAAGGAGGGGTCTACTTGCGTGTGAAATGGATGCTAAAACATCTACCGCAGTGGTTCTATACAAGGCTAAGATCAAATAGGGGCAGTAACAATGAGAACTAACGGAGCTTGTGGGCGATGGCGACGAACACGGACGAACACGAATGAACCCTACTGCAGATCTGTTCTACGGGGTAGTGAGGACTTACCGGTGCTGAAGAGGTGCGGGGGTCGCCGCCATTTGTCTGGACCGAGTCAGGGTGATGCAGCGGCCAAGGTTGACGAAGACCGGGGGCGCGGCGGTGGCGGTGGAGTTCGAGCTCGAGTAGAGGAATAGTGGCGCGAGGAGGAAGAAGAGTGGCTGAAGGCCCGTCAGGCCGGCCTATTTATAAGGGCGAGCTCATAAGTGGGCGCGAGAATCAAGGAGACCACGGCGTGGTTATCTCCCCACGAAACGCCTCGATTTTCGGGATGACAGTAAAGATAAGATCCGTTGCAGATCTGGCGGAGTAAAAAACGGGCTTAATGGAAGATGACGTCACGGCGGATTACCCGGAGTCCAGAGGATGACGTCACGCCGGGTTATGGCCTTCACACAATTGTAAGCCGGAGATTTTCTGTCGAAAGGATTGAAGATTGACATGAGTCAGCTCAAATCAATCTCGGGCCTAATGTTGAGGATATAGACCTTAGAGTCACCCGCCAGGAGGGGCCGGGTTACTCATAAAGGTCATTGCCAGAAGCCCGGCGCTAAGCTTAAAGACGGTGGGCCAAAGATGGGCTTAAGACCCGGATATGGCTTAAAGCCCGTAGTTACAGTCATTATTATGGTAGAACTTGTAGTGTAAGGCAAGAATAGTTGAGAATCCGAGCCGGACACTCTTATGAGCCGGCCGGGACTCTGAGAGCTGCTGGGCGTCAGCCTCCCTATATAAAGGGACGACCCGGCAGCGGTTTAGGGACAAGCAAGATCTCATCGAGAGCCAGGCATAGCAGTTTAGCTCCCTGGTCATCGAAACCCTAATCAATACCACCTCAAACTGGACGTAGGCTTTTACCTTCACCGTAAGGGGCCGAATCAGTATAAACCCTCGTGTTCCTTGTCCCACTTAACCCCTTCAAGCTTCCTAGTTGCGATGGCTCCACGACTAAGTCCTAGTTCGAGGACATCTGCCGTGACAATTCCACGACACAACCCCACATCCGCGCAGTCCGCCACCGGATCCGGCCGGACTGACGAGGAGGAAGCAGCAGCACAGTGGCGTCGTCTTCAGATCTGGCGAAGGAGAGCAGCCGGGAATCCCTCCACCGGACGCCCGCATCCACCGCCCACTCGCCGCCCGCGCGGCCGAGTAGACGCGGCCCTCAACTCCGGCGAGCGCCGCCCGCCGCCAGAACGACGCCGCCCTCACCAGCAGAGGCCGCCGCCTCAAACCCTACGCCCGAGCCTGAGCGGCGTCGCGGCCAAGGGCCTCGCCGCCACCCTCATCGACGGCCGCGCGAGGGACCCGGCACCCGTCTCCGCCGGCGGCGAGGATAGATCGATAAGGGGATGAGGCGGACGGGGAGGTTGGGCGAGGGGAGGGTCTGGCGTGACATGAAGATGTGTCTTTGCAAATAGGTGTAGGGACGACGCATACCTCTGAAAAGCACCAAGCTGGCCGGCCAGCGTTTTCTGAAGTGTGTTGGGGAGCTCGAGAAGCATCGTCTCCATGGAGCAAAGCCGCGCGACAAGGACCATGAGGAGCACCATTGACTGAATGTACCGTCACGGGCATTTAGTCCGGCTGCTATGTAACTCATTCTCCGGTTTTCCCCAGCTTAGCTCTGGCATGAATGTATATTTATAGCTTTTTCTTTCCAGGGGGAGTCACACATTTGCAGTACGCGGATGGCACGTTACTCCTGTTTCGTCCAGACCAACATAGCATAGCTATGGTCAAGGCGATTCTTTTGTATTTTGAGCTCATGTCGGGTCTCAAAATAAACTTTCATAAATGTGAGGTGATCTCTATGGGGTAGAGCCGGAGGAGGGAAGACGCATAGCCGATTTGCTCAACTGCAAAGTGGGCAAATTTCCGTTTACGTACCTCGGCCTTCCGGTGGACACCAAACGGCCCATGATAGAGGATTGAGAACCTCTGTGTGGCAAGGTGAGGGGGAGGGTTTGCCCTTGGAGGGGTAAATTCCTGTCGAAAGCGGCAAGGCTCGTCCTCACAAACTCGAGCCTCACCTCCTTGCCCATGTTTGCTATGGGCCTGTTTCTGCTCGCAGAAGGGGTTCATGCAAAGTTGGACACACCCCGCGCCAAGTTCTTTTGGGAAGGAACGGGCCCGAACCGTAAATATCATATGGTTAAGTGGGCCCGGGTGTGTCGCCCCAAGGCTTTGGGGGGCCTTGGGATCACAAACTCGAGGATCCTAAATATCGCGTTGATGTATAAATGGATCTGGAAATTAGCCCAGGGGGCTACTGGGTTGTGGGTCGATCTCCTTAGGGCCAAATATTTCCCTAATGGGAATTTCTTCGAAGGGAGGACGAGGGGTCCCCCTTCTGGAATGACTTGCAGGCGATCAAACCGGCATTCGCCATGGGGGAAAAAATTCTCGATTGGGAATGGCCGTTCGGCTCGCTTTTGGACAGACCACTGGATTGGTGCCCAACCCTTGTGGGCCGAATTTTGGGATCTGTATGCTATTGCTGTCGACCCAACAATGACGGTGGCGGAGGCGCTCGCGTCAACGACACCGGAAATTCAATTTAAACGGGAACTTAGCGGGCAAGAGCAAGCTAGCCTTGCGGCCATGCTTCAGTTGATTGGCCCAATAGGCCTATCAGACTAGCCTGATACGGTGAGTTGGGCGCTCACCAGCTCGGGCAAGTTCTCGGTTAAATCGTTATATCACAAGATGTGCCGAGGGATCAAAGGGTTGTGGAAAGCGCGGCTGCCTCTGAAAATCAAAAAATTTCTTTGGCAGATGTTCCGGGATAAACTTCCTACTTCCTTGAACGTGGCCAAACGCAACGGCCCGGCCACCGGCCCGTGTGCGCTGTGCGGGGCACCAGAGGATGCCAACCACGTGTTCTTTCGGTGCCCTCTAGCGAGGTTTGCGTGGAGCGCGGTCCGGACCGCGGCAGGTACCCAATGGGACCCAAGATCGACCGCAGAGCTTACCCAGCTTCTAGATGCGATTCAGGGACCTGCGGAACGGGTTATGTGGAGTTGAGTAGGGGCACTCATCTGGTCTTTGTGGCTAACTAGAAACAAGCTTACTATCGAGGGATGTTTTCCAACACATCCGGCTAATATTATTTACAAATGCAACCTCTTCTTGCAGCAGTGGAGTCCGTTGGGGAGGCGCAAGGATGCTGAGATGTTCAAGACTGCCCAAGAATGTCTGATGCAAGTGTATGTGCTGGCTAGGGAGCCTTCGACCACGGTCTAGGACGTGGTACCTTTTGCTGCTTGACGAGCCTGCGCGCTGTGTACGGGCTTTTGCCTTATAATCCGCTAGTGGCTTGTTTAACTTTCGCCTGAACTTCAGTGGTTTTCATCCTTGCGAGGGCCGGAACGGCTTTTGGTGTTGTACTAAGACTCTGTCGTGTTATGCTGCCTGTTAGGGGCTTTATTAAGTTAAAGCCGGACGCATCTGGTGTCTTCGTTCTAATTTTTTTATAGCTTTAGTACATCCGTTGCATGACGATCACTACTCCTTGCGTTGACATTGATCATAAGGCCTTCTCTATTGCCTAATGGTCAACTGTGTTGATGCATGACTTTCATTTTTAACTTTTCAAACCCCAATCATTATTATATTTCCCTTTAAGTGCGAGGCATAGTCTTGCGCTCAGCTTTGCGTAGGTAGTTGAGTGGTTTAATTACTCAGACAGACGATCTTGCTATTGTACTTGGTATGACTCGGGTTGGTGTTTTTGAAGCGATTGTTGATGCATGATGTCTTTGTCTATGATAGTCATTGCTATGTTCCAACATAATATTGACATTCTCTCTAAACCTTTTGCAATGGGAATTTGGACTCCACAAAAATATTTCCTCTTTCTTGACCTCCATGGCGATGGAACTAAGAGGATTGCATGTATTACTCCCGTGCTAGCTAACTTTTGCAAACTTGCAAGATGAATATGGATATCACTTTCGATGTGTGCTTAGAGTTAGAAACAATGAGCTTAGATAGTCAACCGTCTTACTCGAGGACGAGCAAGGTTTCAACTTGGGGAGGTTGATGGCTCCATATATTACGCATCTTTAGAGCTCATTTGTTACACATTATCTCTGTATATCAAGTCATACCATGTTCCATTGAGCCAATTATATGTCCATATGCATGATTTCCAGTTTTTGTACTTTTCACCGCGAGCATTGCATAATCTTTATTCTTAGTTGGTTTTTATTAGTTTTCTTTGTCTTTGTGTGTGTTGTAGGTGTGGTGGGCTTCCCAAGTACTTAGCACGATAAAAGGAGTTCAAACGGTGGACACACATGGCTCAGACTTGGCCATTTCGAAGGTGGAAAAAGTCATTTTCCAAAGTGCTCCAAATCAAGATAAAAAACCCAGAAATAGATCAGCGTCGTTCATACGAATCCAACGAGCCTAAGAACATCAAACTCCGAGTTCGTATGAAGAAATGGTGGCCGTTTTACCGGAGGAAGACAGAATAGAAGATAGACGTTTCATGCGACCGCACGTAGTCGTTTTGGCAACTCCGAAAATTGCCCTTCCAAGCGGGATTCTTCACCGATTTCGTCCCCAATTGTTCCCACGGTATCCTTGGCTCTTAATGAAGGGATTGGGGGAGGATAAGGCTCATCTAGAGCCCTTGGATCAAAGGGGAAGAGCCACATCAAGGGAGGAGGCTATGGGAGAGCTCATATATATTCTCCTTCAACCCTAGCCGCCGCCATCAGTCATCATTCGTCATCTCATCTTCAAGTCCAACTACCATCCACCTCAAGAACACCATTGTTGCAACCTTGAAGGAGACCAGAAGGGAGCCGCCACGGTGGGGCGCGGCCATGGGCCTCCGCTGCCACGCCGCTGTCATCACCACCATCATCCACGCCACCGTCATCACCACCATCATCCGCGCCACCGTCATCATCACCACCATCACCATCCCTTCTTCCTCCTCCATCATGGTCTCCGTGATGGGTTGTAACAACTCTTGAACCCCCTTATATATGATGTTATTTGAGTAACTATTGGCTATGGGTCGGACGGTTAGTAGGTGGTTATTTGATATGTGTTGTCTAATTATGCGTGTTGCTTATTTACCTTCGGTAATTTAGTGATGGGAGATGTCCTATCCATTGGCGTAGTTGGAGATATTCAACTCCCCAGGCCACACATGAAGTACATAGATGGTTGTGCAAACCGATTGACCTGCGATGTGACAAGTGCAGATATCTTGAGGGGAACACAATTATTCTAGGAGCATGGTTGTCCATAGAACCTAATGCCTTCGTCCGGTCCTCAAACCACGAGGACCTTAATGGCTTTGTGTTAGCCGCCTCTGGTATGGGCACAAAGTAGTATGAATGAGTTATTTCAATATAGCTCATCTTGAGTGATAATGTTATGTGAGGGACCGCCCACCAGAAGTAGACCACTGTATCCTATGATGCACGTACTGACTTAGTCACAATATGACATAGTCGTAATACCCTAACTCCATTCTGCGCTGCTACCGAACGAGAGGGTGCCTAGATGCCATTAATCTCATCTAAAACATCACATACTTCTCTTAGTTTATTTCTTCCGCTTAGTTTAATATTTATTTTCCGTTCTCTCTAGTTTAGTTTAATTCCATGTTTTTACATTTCCCTTGCAACTTACTTAAGTGAGCTATTTCCAAACTTCGGATTGGGTGTGAGCATGGTTGTGTAAGTGCTGACACAACTATGGGGATTGTGGTGCCAACCTATTCGCTCCTTGTGGGATCGACAAATCTTACTTATGACGAAATTGCTACATAGCCCTCTGCACATGCAGGATATCAGTAGCATATAAAGGGTGGTATCACCTGATATTTTGCCGGGGCTGCAGATTTGTAACACCGTGAGCATAAAAGAGATAAAGAAATAAAGAGAATAGACGTGAAAGTTAGCTTTTCTGTGAGGATACGTTGAAGATGAAGCGTGCCCAAGTTGTCTATATGTCTCGACAAGAGGATCAAGTTCAAGTATGTGGGGGCGCTAAACCAGTGAAGATGATTTTTTAATGAGGCCATGTCTCTACATGAGGCTGGAGTGGGCGGTGTAGTCCACAGAGTGGTGTGCTCCATAAGGAGCCGGCATGTATCTTCCTAGGGTGGATGGTGTAGTCCACCGGATGATATATTCCACAATGTTTCTAGCAGGCTGGCCAAGGCATATTTAAATTGGTCCGTAAATTGGCCAAGTCAAAATTGTAGGAAGATTATTGCAATCTAGTCAATAATTTGATTTGTCGTGCTGCGAGCGGATGAATCGACAAGTGATTAGTCATCAATAAGTTAAGATCAGAAGAAGCACAGAAAATATAGTATCAAGATTTGGAGGAGATTTAGTGATAATCCTGAGTATTTTTTTTGCGGATGAGTGATAATCTTGAGTTAGAAGCTAGATGGCAACGTGAGTCCATGGTGCATGATAGTTGTGTCCGGCTTGTATGCCATGTTAGCTAAATGTGTTCTAGTAGGTTTCTTAGGTATAGGCTTAGGGTTCATTACGATCAGGTTGCCGGTGATTAAGAGTGCTGGTAGTACTAGGAAAGTCATGTACGAGTCGGTTTCAAGAGCAAGTACGTGTAGGTTTAGAGCATTTACCCTCGGACTTGGCAAATCCGGCCCCTCAAACACCCGCAGACGCGTCTGTAGGCATTGACCGGCACTCTTCAAAAAATGCAATCCACATCCGGACACCTCAATTACCATATCTCAAATCCATACAAACTCATGCAACTACGTCGACACACACGCATCGTCCGGCTCCTCCACCACACTACACTAAACATGCCATCGGACCACCAAAATTTGGCATGTTTGGCTATGGTGGAGTTCATCCACGGCTGCCCTTGCCCTTCCCGGCGCCCTTGCCGTCCTTCTCGCGGAAGTACCGGTCAAAGACGCAGTACAGATAGAGCCCGATCTGCTCGTCGCCGGAGTTGTCCTCGCCGTCGCTGTCCTCCTTCTCCTTCTTCGGTGGCAGTCCGACCATGGCACGGACCGCCCGATTCTGCTCTCGGGCGAGGACGCGCGTGTTCCTCCGCTGTCGTTTCTTCAAAATGTGGGCGTGGATGGCTTCCTCCTCTAAGGCCGCCCGCGCCACCGCATCAGCCGCCTCCGCCACCGCCATTTCCGCCGCGATACGGGCCTCGGCGGCCCTTATCCTCTCCTTCCCACGGCGGGCCACCCATTCCCGGTGGGACTCATACTCTTCCCGACCGGTGATGGGGAAGGACGGGTGTTCCGGCGGGGACCGCGAGGATCCAGCACCAAAGGACCCGAGCGCCCGGTGAGCCGACGCTATGGCGTCGCGGCGAACGGATCCATCCGTCGGCCGGGCGCTGTCCTCCCGGGAGCGGCGGAGTGCAATGCGGACTACCATTGCCTCCTCCAACCCACACGGGATGACACCCCAATCGACAGATCCAGACTGCTCGGAGTCTGATCCGCTGCCTGCCATGGCGGAGAAGGACGGAAACCGCCGGAGGTGAGCTCGGGTGGCGGACGGGAGTGGATTGAAGTGGCTAGGGTTTGCTCCGGTGAGAGGATGGAGACGAATAGAAGTGCGGTCGGGTGGGCCAGCATGAGCCGGGTCTGACGTGACGGGCGTGCGCGGGCGCCCCCATTGTCGGTGTCAAAACCGGCGGATCTCGGGTAGGGGGTCCCAAACTGTGCGTCTAAGGCTAATGGTAACAGGAGGCGGGGGACACAATGTTTACCCAGGTTCGGGCCCTCTCGATGGAGGTAATACCCTACTTCTTGCTTGATTGATCTTGATGATATGAGTATTACAAGAGTTGGTCTACCACGAGATCATTGAGGCTAAACCCTAGAAGCTAGCCTATGATTATGATTGTTGTTGTCCTACGGACTAAACCCTCCGGTTTATAGACACCGGAGGGGGCTAGGGTTATACAGAGTCAGTTACAAGGGAGGAGATCTACATATCCGAATTGTCAAGCTTGCCTTCCACGCAAAGGAGAGTCCCACCCGGACACGGGACGAAGTCTTCAATCTTGTATCTTCATAGTCCAACAGTCCGGCCAAAGTATATAGTCTGGCTGTCCGAGGACCCCCTAATCCAGGACTCCCTCAGTAGCCCCTGAACCAGGCTTCAATGACGATGGGTCCGGCGCGCAGATTTTCTTCGGCATTGCAAGGCGGGTTCCTCGTCCGAATACTCCATAGAAGATTTTGAACACAAGGATTGTGTCCGGCTCTGCAAAACAAATTCCACACACCACCGTAGAGAGTACAATATCCTACAAATCTAATCTGCTGACAAATTTCATAACGTGACATCACGCCACGGCCCGGTCATTATTCGAACCGTTTTTCCCAGCCTGCCACTGCACATGTTGCGAGGTGGTTTCATTGGCACATCTTGTCGAAGCAGAGATCGTGTTCCCCTTATCACGGGATTCTCATCAATACGGGTGTGGGTAACCCAATCGTGCTTGTTAGTACGACCCATCGACTTTAGGCAAATTCCAAACGGCCACGCAGAGGACGCTTGATATTCGCCCTCTTTATAAAGGGGCCAAGGCCTGTCCTTTTCTTCTCGTGCTCGATCCTTCCCTTCCCCCACCTCGAGTTCCAACACCCAAGGCTCAGGCTAACTGCTTCGGACCTTTAATCATGTCCGGATCCAACCTTCAAGGCCGGTGGATGGCCTCCTCTGTCACAGAGGAGGACATCAAGAAGCTAAGAGAAGCCCGGTATCTGACCGCCGAAATCTCGCACAGGCTGCCTGCTCAAGGGCAGGTCATCCCCACTCCTGAACCCAACGAGAGTGTCGTATTTGTTTCCCACTTCCACCGAGGGCTAGGCTTTAGTCTTGATCCCTTTGTTAGAGGGCTTATGTTCTATTACGGGCTCGATTTCCACGATCTAGCCCCAGATTCCATCCTTCACATCTCGTCGTTTATCGTCGTGTGTGAGGCCTTCCTCTGCATCACCCCACATTTCGGCTTATGGCTCAAGACCTTTAATGTGAAGCCGAAGATGATCGATGGGCGACACGCAGAATGCGGAGGTGCCATAATAAGCAAAGGCGCCGATGCTCCATGGCCAAAGGGTTCCTTCCCGGAGATGTCCAACTTATGGCAGCGGGAGTGGTTTTACATCACAGCTCCCCGAAGTACTAAGTGGGTAGCTGCCCCCGCCTTCCGTTCGCCCCCCCCCCGCCACAACTGGCGTCATGGGTCAACAAGGGGCTGGACTGGGGGCCAGCTAATGACGTGCCGACATTGCAAAGTGGCATCCGAGATCTCCTCAAGAGAGATGTCAATCTTGTCAAGGTAATGCAAGTTATGCTAGTTCGTCGGGTCCTGCCATGCCAACGTCGATCTCTCCGTATGTGGGAGTTCAGCCCGGAAGGACCGCGAACTATTCAGCAATTCTTTGGCGTGACGCTCGAAGAGATGTATGGATTGTTCTTCGGATCACAAATAAAGTGTCCAGACACCACCAAGGATGCGGGTCTCAACTGAAACCGTCCAGATACCCACGTAAGTAATTCTGCGGCCGAACATGCTGTCTTTTTATTTGTCACAACATCATTCTGAAAAAATCGCTCTTGGCCAGGACTGGATAAGAAAGGCGAAGATGATCAGGTGTTCGGCCCCCCTTCCCGAAGGCTCACCGGATCCTGTACTAGCCGAGATTCTTGAGCAAGCACCTTATCGAGTGCCATCAGGGGAAGATAAAGGGAGGAATAAAGAAGCCAAAAGTGGGCTTCACACATTACACATCCAAACCGGGGGAATTAGTGTCTCCGCGAAGGAGGATAATCGGGAAGAAGAATCTAGAATCCCCTCTCCCCAAGGAAGGAAAAGGACCGCCTCTGAAGACTTGGAAGCGAAGGTTTCCAAACGAGGGAAGAAACCTTCACCAGGGGGCCCTGCCCCAGAGGGCATCCTTACCGCACAGCTCCCGCAAGGGGCCAGCTCTCCACCGAGCTGTAAGTGAACAAGAGTACTTTGGTAAATATATCCTGCTTTATCTCCGAGGACAATAACCGAGACATATATCTTGCAGTCCGGCTCGTAGCGCTTCTCGACAGAGTTCGTCTTCGGGGGATCTTCTTCCGGAGATGATGGAGAGCGAAACGCCTCCCCCTGTCTCCCCGCCTCATGGGGCGGACGACCCTGAGGTGTCATCACGGAGGATTTCTCCTGATTCGCCAAGGCCAGAAGGTAACCCTTCGGCCACCCGAAGTCTGGAGTATTCGCCTCCTAAGGAGAGCAATAGAAAGAGTCCGGGACTGTCCGGTGCACAACCAGACGCACTGATGGGTCTTCTGGAGCAAGCGGCTATCTCACAGGCGCATCGTACCTTAATGGGTACGGTGGTTGAGAGGATTTCATCCGCCAAAAGCGGGTTGCATGAAGCTTTTACGAGCCTGCTAAGAGGCTTTGAGGTACGCAAAGTAATATATATTTTTTGACAGTACCGCACACGCTAGGTGTGCTCTATACAGATAGTAGCCCCTGAGACTCTGGTTGCTGTCCAAAGGCGGCAAACAGAGGATCATAGTCCCAGGTAATGATCGCGCTGCTTACATGTGCAGGCGGACGAGGGTCCGGTGGCTGGCCGGACTGCTGAGTTTGCCGAACTGAGGCGGCAGCTTGACGCGGCAGATGCCGACATCACGCTTGTGAACAAGCGGCTTGACGAGGCACAGGGTATGTATTTTCGTGTGGTCAACAAATATTAACAGGAGCATGATGCTAGTATCTATAATATGTTGTGACTGCAGATGGAGCTGCCGCCGTGGAGACCCTTCGGACGGAACTTGCCCGAGCCAAGGAACAAGCCAGGAGAAGTGATGCGGCCGCCCTAAAGGCGGTCGAAGAGTTAAGAGCCGAACAGGCTGCTCATCGCCAGAGCGAAGATAAAATAGCCAAGATGGCTGTTGAGCTGAAAGATGTCGCCGGCCGGTATGAGCTTCTTGAAAAAGAAAACCAAGCGAAAGCGGCGGACCTGAAGAAAGCCATGGAAGCAGCCAAGGAAACCCGCTCTAAAATCAGAGCGGCGAAAGAGGAGCTCCGTCAAGCCGGAGATATCACGGCTGGGAAGACCTTTTTGTTGCGAATGAAGCTCGGAGATCCAAAGTATGCCCCTCTGGATCAATTATGGAGTGCTGCAGACGCGTACTTGGACTTGGCAATGAGTGCTGCTGATGCGACTGAGTTTTTCAAAGATCAGAAAGATCATGAAGTTGAAAGGTTGTTCTCGTCGCAGTTCAGTGCTCCAACGTGTCCGCTGCTGTTAAATGAACAAATGGCCGAGTGGGCCGAGCTCCATAGGTTGTCTGGACTTGCCATGAGGTCTGTTGTGGATCATCTTTGGCCGAAGGGACCGATGCTGAATAGTTATTTTGGTTTAGTGCAATGATTCCTTGGTGCTGTGCCGCATATCGATGTTGTAAAGAGGTCGGCGTGCATAGAGGGTGCGCGGATGGCTCTTGCCCATGTTAAGACATACTGGGCAGAGATGGAGGCCACCGCTATTGCAACCCGGGGTTTGGCCATAGGCCAGGTCTCGGTCGAGCGCTATTTTGAAGAAGTCCTTGAAGGCGCTCGTTTAATAGAGGCTCAGTGCTCGAAGAGTATCATGTTCGAGTGACATGTATCCCAATTGTAAAAACAATGCTAGTTGGATTATAAAGGTTGTGTTTATACTTTTGCCTGAAAGTATTATGATGCCTCCTGTGCGGCCGTTTATGTATGTATATAACCTAAAAGTTTGCAGTCGTCGGCTTCAGCCCCCTCGCACATAATGCGTGGGTGTTCAGAAAAGCGTGTATTCACACTTGATCCAACGTCTTGGTCCATTAAGGAGGTGACATCGCGGCGAACAAGGCAATCGGACTATATAGCTTTAACACTTTCACTTAGCCATAGGAGTTTGACGGAGGGGCTACTATATAGCCCCTGGTACTTCCGTGCTCATCCGAATACGGTGCACGTACATACATGACCGGGAAACCGGTCCTTCGTTAATGCGGAGGAATCGCGAAGATTCCGCTGAGTCATCGAGCGGTTGACCAGTCTCGCGCCTTATCATGACAGTCAGTTTTCGGCTTTCTCTACTGAGGTGCTCATCTAGATGAACCAGGGCACAATCACAGTAGTTCTCCCGGTGCCACCTTAGCCGATAGAGTGGAACATAAGGTAGCAAAACACGGGAGCCGGGCAAACCCAACTATTGACCAAAGACATGATTCGGAGCTGATGCATATAAGGCCAAACTCGCGACGCCGAACACTCCCTAAGGTATTCGGACTTTACAACATATACTGGGTTGAGTAACGCCCTCGATAATGAGCCCTGAATTTCCAGGTACGTGCATTAGTCTGACGTGACGAAATGCCAATAATGCCAGCATCCC
The DNA here is from genome assembly GCF_018294505.1 of Triticum aestivum. Classification (NCBI taxonomy): domain Eukaryota; kingdom Viridiplantae; phylum Streptophyta; class Magnoliopsida; order Poales; family Poaceae; genus Triticum; species Triticum aestivum. The sequence goes on from NC_057796.1 coordinate 340,249,637, forward strand.
TCTCAGTTGTGTTGAGTATCCGGAGGGTGTGAAGCAACAAGAGACAGTAAAAAAGGTTTACACCGGGTCTTAATCTAAAAAGAAACATTTGAGCGGGGCCCTGCTGCACGTCTGCGCCTGTGTCTCCGTTGTGCCGTATCCTAGAAGGGTGTAGCATGATGATCATATGTAAAAGAGAAAAACCCAGGTGAAAGTCTTCGTGCGAAAAATTGGTTATTCTTAATGAACCATTAAAATGCAAACTAAATAGGGTCAAGCTGAACTGTAGCCCTTTTTACATACGGGAAGCCCCTAGCACCACCTATGGGGGTATATCCATCGACCCGATCTCAGGTTTATCTGAGCTGTTACAGCTGGTGGTGCGCCGGACTCATCTAGCCGTGTCCGCGGTCTTGACGGCCGATCATTTATTCTGGTTGGAGAGGCTGTTCAGTGTTCGGCTGCTAGAGCTGCCACATATTCCTCCGCACGTAAGGAATGCTATGAGTTTCCGCTAACTATGATGATGCCACGTGGACCGGGCATCTTAAGCTTAAGATAAGCGTAATGCAGTACCGCATTAAAACGAGCGAAGGCCATTCTTCCGAGTAGTACGTGATAGTCGCTTCGGAATGGAGCGATGTTGAAGGTTAATTCTTCGCTTCGGAAGTTGTCGGGAAAACCAAGTACAACCTCTAGTACTAGAGAGCCCGTGCAGCGGGCGTCTGGTCCTGGTATTACTCCTTTGAAGGTAGTATTGCTTTGGCTGATTCTTGTCGGTTCTATCCCCATTTTGCGGACGGTGTCCTGATATATCAGATTAAGACTACTGCCGCCGTCCATAAGGACTTGGGTGAGATGGTATCCGTCAATTATTGGGTCTAGCACCAAGGCAGCAATCCTCCGCGCCGGATACTAGTCGGGTGATCCCTGCGATCAAAAGTGATCGGGCAGGCCAACCAAGGGTTGGACTTGGGGGTGACAGGCTCCACGGCGCATACGTCTCGGAGTGCGTGTTTGCTCCTCCTCTTCGGTATGTGAGTTGCGTAAATCATGTTCACTTTTTTGACCTCTGGTGGGAATTTTTTCTGTCCCCCAGTGTTCGGCTGGCGAGGCTCATCCTCGTCTTCACTTGGTGTCTCCCTCCCCTTGTGTTCGGAGTTTAACTTGCCCGCCTGCTTGAAGACCCAACATTCTCTGTTGGTGTGATTTGCAAGTTTGTCGGAGGTGCCATGAATCTGACATAATCTGTCTAGAATCTTGTTTAGGCTGGACGGTCCATCTCTGCTGCCTTTAAATGGCTTTTTCCGTTGACCGGGTCGAGAGCCCCTGAATCCGGCGTTTACCACCGTATTGTCTGGGCTGTCTTCATTGTTTTGACGCTTGCTTTTATTGCGTCACGGTTTCCCATTGCCATCCCTGACTTCGGATGTGCCTGGGTCGCTGGTGCCGCTACGGGCCAGCCAGCCAACTGTCTTCGCCCGTGCAAAAGCGGGTCATAAGGCTTGTTAGGGCTGCCATTGTCCTCGGTTTTTACTGGCTGAGGTGTCTGGCGAGCCATTCATCCCGGACACTGTGTTTGAAAGCCGCTAAGGCTTCGGCATCTGGGCAGTTGACGATTTGATTCTTCTTAGTGAGCAATCTGTTCCAAAGCTTTCGGGCTGACTCTCCGGGCTGTTGAATTATATGACTTAAATCGTCTGCATCCGGAGGTCGGACATAGGTCCCTTGAAAATTAGCCCTAAAAGCGTCCTCAAGCTCTTCCCAACTTCCGATTGAGTTTTCGGGGAGGCTTTTCAACCAGTGCCGAGCTGGTCCTTTCAACTTGAGGGGCAGGTATTTTATGGCGTGGAGATCATCTCTGCGAGCCATGTGGATGTGAAGGATAAAGTCCTCAATCCAGACCCCAGGGTCTGTCGTTCCGTCGTATGCCTCTATGTTCACGGGTTTGAATCCCTCTGGAAATTCATGATCCAGCACCTCATCGGTGAAGCATCGGGGGTGTGCGGCACCCCTGTATTTGGATGTGTCATGGCATTCTGACGGTTGTAGTGTTCGGTTTTGATTCCGAGCTGTTATTCGGTCAGTATAGTCATTTGGGCGGCCATGATTCTGTGTCGGAACGCACTTCCTAGATCCGTAGATGGACCTGGCCATACCGGCTTTTTTGTGCAGGTCCTCACGTAGATCGTGCGCTGACTTGTGTACGACGTCGTTAGCCGCCCTGTCGCGGCCACGGGGTGGTCGATCCGGCTGATCGGCCGTTTTATTTTTTGGCTGAATGGGCTCTAAAGCCTTGTCGTCGAATTCAGGCAGCAGCTTGTGCTTTGGATAGCTCTTTGTGTGGCGACTGCCACCGTACTTTTCTTCAGTGTCAAGCACTTTATTCCATCTCCTGTTGAGCGTATTCTGCGCGGCCTTAAGCCTTTGCTTCTGCTTCTTCAGGCTCCTTGCGGTGGCGATAAGCCTTCTATGGAGGTTCTCTTAATCCAAGTGCCTTTCCGAGATGATGTGTGCATCGTCGTCCGGACTGTTCTCCTCTCCGGAGACAGGTTGATGAGTTTTACCCTCGGCGTCACCGTGATCGGACAGCGGCGCCGTACTATGTTCGCCGTCCGCTAGTTCATCTTGCTCCATCACTGGGTCCATGTGGTCGTCGTTTCCTTTGTAGTTGACCGGGATATTATTCTTTCTTGCGCTGTTATCGCTGTTTTTGCTGAGGCGGGATTTGGAGCGGCGCCTACGTCGTCTCTTTGGTTGCTTCTCGAGGGAACTATCCTTCGCTGCTTCCTCCCGTTCCTCGTCGTTGTTTTCTTTGGGTGTATCCACCATGTATATATCGTGTGATGAAGTGGCTGTCCAGCGCCCTATGGGCGGTGGTTCCTGTTCCTCTCCTGCATCGTCGTCCATACCGTCGATGTCTTCGGAGTCGAAATCAAGGATGTCAGTTAAGTCGTCGACAGTGGCTATTAAGTGGGTGGTGGGTGGGGAGCGAATTTCTTCGTCGTCCGCTTCCCACTCAAGCCGGACATAGTTCGGCCGAGGGTCTCCAGACAAGGAGAGAGACCTCAATGAATCTAGCACATCGCCCAAGGGCGAGTGCTGAAAAATATCCGCGGAGGTAAACTCCATGATCGGTGCCCAATTAGATTCGATAGGCACGGACACAGGAGGTTCGGAGCCCGTGGCCGGGGACGAATCCAAGGGTCCGGCTACACAGGTCTCATAGGAGGTGAAGTTAGTATTCGGCTCTATCGCCGCTGAGTGTGCGGCCTCCGTGGCGGGGTCTATCCACCCGTCCTTGGACGGCACGATCTGCTCCGGATTGAGGGCCGGAGTAGCCACAGGTGTGATCTCCCGAACACCGTCCGACGGCAGAGCTAGGTCATGCTCGTCGTGACTATGTGGCGCACCTGACATGGGCCCGAATCCGTCGAAGATCAAGTCTCCGCGGATGTCGGTAGTATAGTTCAAGCTTCCAAACCTGACCTGATGGCCAGGGGCGTAGCTCTCGATCTGCTCCAGATGGCCAAGCGAGTTGGCCCGCAGTACGAAGCCGCCGGATGTGAAGATCTGTCCGGGGAGAAAAACCTCACCCTGGATCGCATCATTGCTGATGATCGAAGGAGCCATCAATCCTTTATCGTGACGGCACAGTGGAACTCTCAATGAAAGCACCATTGTCCGTGTCAAAACCGGCGGATCTCGGGTAGGGGGTCCCGAACTATGCGTCTAAGGCTAATGGTAACAGGAGGCGGGGGACACAATGTTTACCCAGGTTCGGGCCCTCTCGATGGAGGTAATACCCTACTTCCTGCTTGATTGATCTTGATGATATGAGTATTACAAGAGTTGATCTACCACAAGATCGTAGAGGCTAAACCCTAGAAGCTAGCCTATGATTATGATTGTTGTTGTCCTACGGACTAAACCCTCCGGTTTATATAGACACCGGAGGGGGCTAGGGTTACACAGAGTCGGTTACAAGGGAGGAGATCTACATATCCGAATTGCCAAGCTTTCCTTCCACGCAAAGGAGAGTCCCACCCGGACACGGGACGAAGTCTTCAATCTTGTATCTTCATAGTCCAACAGTATGGCCAAAGTATATAGTCCGGCTGTCCGAGGACACCCCTAATCCAGGAATCCCTCACCCATATCCACCCCATATTTGGGCTGGATATGGGGGGTGCCGGTCAGCCCGGGCATTTGAGGCCCCTTTGAGATGTCCGTCTGGATCGAAAAAACGTGATCGGTCACTGACCGGGCAGCCAACCCGGGCGTATGCAGCGGATTTGAGAGGTCCGTGTCGGTGTCAAAACCGGCGGATCTCATGTAGGGGGTCCCGAACTGTGCGTCTGAGGTTGATGGTAACAGAAGATAGGGGACACGATGTTTACCCAGATTCGGGCCCTCTTAATGGAGGTAATACCCTACTTCCTGCTTGATTGATCTTGATGAATATGAGGATTACAAGAGTTGATCTACCACGAGATCGTAATGGCTAAACCCTAGATGTCTAGCCTGTATGATTATGATTATCCCTCTACGGACTAAACCATCCGGTTTATAAAGACACTAGAGGGGCCTAGGGTTGTACAGTGTCGGTTTGCAGAGGAAGGAATCATCATATCCGAACGCCAAGCTTGCCATCCACGCAAAGGAGAGTCCCATCCGGACACGGGAGGAAGTCTTCTGTCTTGTATCTTCATGGCCCATTAGTCCGGCCCACGTCACATAGCCCGGATGCCCGAGGACCCCTTAATCCAGGACTCCCTTAGTAGCCCCTGAACCAGGCTTCAATGACGATGTGTCCGGCGCACAGATTGTCTTCGGCATTGCAAGGCGGGTTCCTCCTCCGAATACTTCAAAGTAGTCCTCGAACACAGAAAACGTGTCCGGCTCTGCAAAATAAGCTCCACATACAACCACAAAGAGTATAATATTTAACAAGTCCCATCTACTGACATCTTTTGTAGTGAGACACCACGTCTCTACCCGGTCATTATTTCGAACCGTTTTTTAGCCTCTCGATTCACGTTACGAGACGCGGTTTTTTTATTGGCACATCTTGTCAAAGTAAAGATCGTGCCCCCTTATTACGGGATTCTCATCAATATGGGCGTGGGTAATCCAACCGTGTCGTTTGCGATCCCTTGGGAATAGGAGAGCTTTAAGGACAGTGAGGAGGCGTTCGATATTCATCGCCTTTATAAAGGGGTACATACCCGTCTTTCTCCCCCACGCCTATCTCTTCCTCAGCCTTCCCAACCTCAGGCTCCAGCGCCCAGGATTCAATTTCTTCCACCATTACCAGGCCCTCTAGTTATGTCCGGATCCACCTCCCAAGGAAAGTGGGCGGCCTCCTCGGTCACCGAGGAGGATATCGCGAAGCTCCGGAAGGCGAGGTACCTGACTGCGGAAATCCCCCACAGGTTCCCTGCTAAGGGGCAGGTCATCCCTACACCAAAATCCGGCGAGAGGGTTGTATTCATCTCTCACTTCCTCCGCGGGCTAGGACTCGCTCTCCACCCCTTCGTTCGCGGCCTCATGTTCTATTATGGGCTAGATTTTCATGATCTAGCTCCGGACTCCTTTCTCCACATCTCGGTGATCATCGTCATGTGTGAAGCCTTCCTCCGTATCCCCCCACACTTCGGCCTATGGCTCAAGACTTTTAATGTGAAGCCGAAGGTAGTCAACGGGGAGCAGGCGGAGTGCGGTGGTGCGATGGTGAGCAAGCTTGCCAATACTATCTGGCCAAAAGGCACCTTCACGGAAACCTCCAACTTATGACAACAGGAGTGGTTCTATATCACCAAACCCCGTGGTACCAAATGGGCAGCCGCACCTGTGTTCCCATCTGGCCCTCCACTGCGGGTCGCATCGTGGATAAATAAGGGGCTAGACTGGGGATAAACTGATGAAGTGCAGATGCTACAAAGTCGTATCCGGAGTATCCTCGAAAGGGACATCGGCCTTATTAACGTGATCCAGGTGATGCTAGTCCGCCGGATCCTTCCGTGCCAGCGACGGCCTCTCCATATGTGGGAGTTCAATCCGGAAGGACCGCGGACCCTTTAGCAATTCTTCAACACAACGCACAGAGGTATGTGGAAACTATTCTTCCCAACTCGAAAGCAGTGGCCGGACACATCCGAGGACATCGGTCTCGACTGCAACCATCTGGATACCTCGGTAAGCACCCAATTTCCGAACGCAACTTGGTTGATTATCCCATAGCGATGTACTGAGAGCTCTATCTTTGACCAGGGCTGGATAAAGAAGGCAGAGTGAATTAGGTGTTCAGCTCCACTTCCCGAAGACTCGGTTGATCCTGTGTTGACGAGGATGCTGGTCCTGGCGCCGTATCAAGTTCCAGTGCAAGAGGACAAGAAGAAAAGCAAAGAGGCCGAAAGCGGCCTCCACTCTAAAGGTATGCCGGACACTATGTCCGAGGAGACTGAAGCTCCCTCTTCGGAAGACGAAGGGGAAGGAGAAGGTGACATCCCTTCCCCCATGGGAGAAAAAGGACTGCCTTGATACGTCTCCAACGTATCTACTTTTCCAAACACTTTTGCCCTTGTTTTGGACTCTAACTTGCATGATTTGAATGGAACTAACCCGGACTAACGCTGTTTTCAGCAGAATTGCCATGGTGTTATTTTTGTGCAGAAATAAAAGTTATCAGAATGACCTGAAACTTCACGGAGAATATTTTTGGAATTTATAAAAAATACTGGTGAAAGAATCAACACCAGGGCGCCCACACCGTGTCCACGAGGGTGGGGGCGCGCCCCCCTGTCTCGTGGGCCCCCTGAGGCTCCACCGACCTCAACTCCAACTCTATATATTCACATTCGGGGAGAAAAAAAATCAGAGAGAAGGATTCATCGCGTTTTACGATACGGAGCCGCCGCCAAGCCCTAATATCTCTCGGGAGGGCTGATCTGGAGTCCGTTCGGGGCTTCGGAGAGGGGAATCCATCGACGTCGTCATCATCAACCATCCTCCATCACCAATTTCATGATGCTCACCGCCGTGCGTGAGTAATTCCATCGTAGGCTTGCTGGACGGTGATGGGTTGGATGAGATTTATCATGTAATCGAGTTAGTTTTGTTAGGGTTTGATCCCTAGTATCCATTATGTTCTGAGATTGATGTTGCTATGACTTTGCTATGCTTAATGCTTGTCACTAGGGCCCGAGTGCCATGAATTCAGATCTGAACCTATTATGTTTTCATGAATATATGTGAGTTCTTGATCCTATCTTGCAAGTCAATAGTCACCTACTATGTGTTATGATCCAGCAACCCCGAAGTGACAACAATCGGGACCACTCCCGGTGATGACCGTAGTTTGAGGAGTTCATGTATTCACTAAGTGTTAATGCTTTGGTCCGGTACTCTATTAAAAGGAGGCCTTAATATCCCTTAGTTTCCAATAGGACCCTGCTGCCACGGGAGGGTAGGACGAAAGATGTCATGCAAGTTCTTTTCCATAAGCACGTATGACTATATTCGGAATACATGCCTACATTACATTGATGAACTGGAGCTAGTTCTGTGTCACCCTATGTTATAACTGTTGCATGAGGAATCACATCCGACATAGTTATCCATCACTGATCCAATGCCTACGAGCTTTTCACATATTGATCTTTGCTTAGTTACTTTTCCGTTGCCACTATTACGATTACTACAAAACTGCTACTATTACTTTTGGCACCGTTACTGTTACTTCCATACTACTTTGCTACTAAATACTTTGCTGCAGATATTAAGTTTTCCAGGTGTGGTTGAATTGACAACTCAGCTGCTAATACTTGAGAATATTCTTTGGCTCCCCTTGTGTCGAATCAATAAATTTGGGTTGAATACTCTACCCTCGCAAACTGTTGCGATCCCCTATACTTGTGGGTTATCAAGACTATTTTCTGGCGCCGTTGCCGGGGAGCATAGCTCTATTCTTTGAGTCACTTGGGATTATATCTTCTGATCACTATGAGGAACTTGAAATACGACAAAACCAAGATTTATCCCTCAACTACGAGGGGAGGTAAGGAGCTGCCATCTAGCTCTGCACTTGATTCACCTTCTGTTATGAGTAAACTTGCGACACCTAAGCATACACCTACTATTGATTCTGATATGTCGAATGTTATTGATGATGCCACTTCTGCTATGCATGATACTTATGATGAAACTACTTCTATGCTTGATAATACTGTGCCACTAGGTGAATTTCTTGATGAACAACTTGCTAGGGTTAGAGAGAATGAAATTATTGAAACTGATAATATTGATGAAAGTGATGATGAAGATTCTCCCCCTAGATATGAATTTCCTGATGTGCCTGAGGGTTATGTTATGGATGATGAAACTGCTAGAGATTTTCTTGCTTGCAATGATAGATATGATCTAAGAAATTATTAGCTAAGCTGAAAGAAGAATCTTTGAATGCTTGAATGAAATATGACCCTGCTTTTGCTACTTCACCTATCTTTATTACTGATAAGGATTATGATTTCTCTGTCGATCCTGAGATAATTACTTTGGTTGAATCTGATCCTTTTTATGGCTATGAATCTGAAACTGTTGTGGCACATCTTACTAAATTAAATGATATAGCCACCCTATTTACTAATGAGGAAAAAAATCGTTACTACTATATCCTTAAATTATTTCCGTTCTCATTAAAGGGTGATGCTAAAACATGGTTTAATTCTCTTGATCCTGGTTGTGTGCGTAGTCTCCAGGATATGATTTATTACTTCTCTGCTAAATATTTTCCCTCTCATAAGAAACAAGCTGCCTTAAGGGAAATATATAATTTTGTGCAAATTGAAGAAGAGAGTCTCCCACAAGCTTGGGGGAGGCTTCTCCAATTACTTAATGCTTTGCCTTATCATCCTCTTAAGAAAAATGAAATACTTGATATCTTTTATAATGGACTAATCGATGCTTCTAGAGACCACCTGGATAGTTGTGTTGGTTGTGTTTTCAGGGAAAGAACTGTTGATCAAGCTGAATTGCTATTGAATAATATGTTGAGTAATGAGAATTATTGGACACTTCCTGAACAAATCCTAAGCCAACTTCAAAGAAAAGGGGTATTCTATTTCTCAGTCCTGAAGATATGGAAGAGGCAAAGAAATCTATGAAAGAAAAGGGTATTAAAGCTGAAGATGTTAAGAATTCACCACCTATTGAAGAAATACATGGTCTTGATAACCCGACATAGGAAGTAAAGGTAAATTCTCTCTATAGATTTGATAAAGCTGAAATCCCATCTACTAAGTTTGCTAGCCAATGCTTGGATGAGTTTGATAATTTTATTGTTAAACAAGAAAACTTCAATGCTTATGTTGGTAGACAATTGAAATGTAATGCTTATATGATTGAACACTTGAGTGATTATATGTCTAGAGTTAAAGGTGAACTTAAACTTATTAGTAAACATGCTTCTATGGTCACCACTCAAGTAGAACAAGTGCTTAAAGCTCAAAATGATTTCCTCAATGAATTAAATAACAAGAAAAATGATAATGTTGTTAGAGTTATGACTAGAGGAGGTAAAATGACTCAGGAACCTTTGTATCCTGAAGGCCACCCTAAGAGAGTTGAGTAAGATTCTCAGAGAACTAATGTTGATGCACCTAGTCCTTCCAAGAGGAAGAAAAAGAAAAATGATAGGACTTTGCATGCTTCTAGTGAACATGTTGTTGACACACCTGAGAATCCCAATGATATTTCTATTTTGATGCTGAAACACAATCTGGTGATGAACATGAACCTAGTGATAATATTAATGATGATTTTCATGATGATGCTCAACCTAGCAATAACAATGATGTAGAGACTGAACCTGTTGTTGTTCTTGATAACCCACAATCAAAGAATCAACGTTATGATAAGAGAGACTTTGTTGCTAGGAAGCACGGTAAAGAAAGAGAACCATGGGTTCAGAAACCCATGCCTTTTCCTCCCAAACCATCCAAGAAAAAGGATGATGAGGATTTTGAGCGCTTTGCTAAAATGATTAGACCTATGTTTTTGCGTATGTGTTTGACTGATATGCTTAAAATGAATCCTTATGCTAAGTATATGAAAGATATTGTTACAAATAAAAGAAAGATACGGAAAGCTGAAATTTCCACCATGCTTGCTAATTATACTTTTAAGGGTGGAATACCTAAGAAACTAGGAGATCGAGGAGTACCAACTATACCATGCTCCATTAAAAGAAACTATGTTAAAACTGCTTTATGTGATCTTGGAGCCGGTGTTAGTGTTATGCCTCTCTCTTTATATCGTAGACTTGATTTGAATAAGTTGACACCTATTGAAATATCTTTGCAAATGGCCGATAAATCAACTGCTATACCTGTCGGTATTTGTGATGATGTGCCTGTTGTGGTTGCAAACGTTACTATTACGAACTTTGTTATTCTTGATATTCCCGACGACGATAGTATGTCTATTATTCTTGGTAGACCCTTTTTGAATACTCCAGGGGCTGTTATTGATTGCAACAAAGACAATGTCACTTTTCATGTTAATGGTAATGAGCATAGAATACTGCAGGGGCTGTTATTGATTGCAACAAAGACAATGTCACTTTTCATGTTAATGGTAATGAGCATACGGTACACTTTCCGAGAAAACAACCTCAAGTCCACAGTATCAATTGTATTGGAAAAATTCCAACGATTACTATTGGAGGTTTTGAATTCCCTCTTCCTACTGTCAAGAAGAAATATCATATTCTTATTGTTGGGGATGTGCATATCACCGTTGAGGTAACTTAGTGTTATTTGAAAATTCTCCGGTTTCATGCGATTCGGAAAGAGTTTGTTAACAAGACTTGATCAACCTTGTTAGTGGATTCCTTTTGATGAGCATGAGATGGATGAAGTTATAAAGCACAATTCTCTGTACCCTCCTTTTACTTTCTATTATTTAGATTAAATAAAGCAAAAATAGTATTTTCTGTTTGTTTTCTGAATTATCCTTGCAATAAAAATGCCCCGAAAATAAAAGTTCTCCAAACGTCCCGAAAATGAAATATGATTTTTTGTGGAATATTTAAGAATATCTGGCACTGAGAACACACCAGGGGGAGCCACCACCTGGCCACGAGGGTCCAGGGCGCGCCCACCCCCTGGGGCGCGCCCCTGCCTCGTGGGCCCCACGTGGCCCCCACCACTTATTCCTGCACCCATACACTTCGTCTTCCTCTAGAAAAAATCACCACACATCTCAAACTCGTGTTCTAGCTCATTTTGCTGCGATTTTCGATCTCCTTGCTCAAAGCTCCACTCTCAAAACTGCTTTGGGGGATTGTTCTTCGGTATGCGACTCCTCCAATGGTCCAATTAGTTTTTGTTGTAATGCTTTATTTATTGCAAAATTTTGCTGCTAAGGTGACCCTGTTCTTGAGCTTGCATGTCAAATTTATATGGTCCCAAGTAGTTCTAATGCATGATATAGTCTCTAGGCACTTGTGGGAGTAGTTGCTATCAATTTTGTTGAGTTTGGTTCACTTTTATTTTGAGTCACTAAAAATTTCAGAAATTTTTCAGAGGAAGAAATATGTTTAGGAAAATGTACCAAGGTGGTTCCTCAAGAAAGCAGGCACCTAGGCTCGCGATACGTGAGCCGGATTATGAACTACCGAGGGAAGCTCAAGTGCGGCCTTGTGAATGGCCATCAGAGGAGTTTATGGTCCAGGCAGGCATCAAGGAAGAATTTGATGCGTATGTGCGTAATGCTGATCTTCAGGACTTCGTGTCAGATAAGTGCCCCCAATATTACTACCTAACTGATTCCTTTGTGAGAAGGTTTAAATTTACATCATCACGCAATTCTCACACTGTCCTATTTGATCTTTATGATAAATCTTATACCATGGACTTAGAAGATTTTAATACTGCTTGTAAACTCCCGTAGTGGGGTAATGCTAGTGAACCTCGCAAATCTGAATATAAAGACTTTCTTGCTAGTATAACTGTGGGGAATCTAGAGAAATCACACAAGCTACCATAGGGAGCATCCATTTTCCTGCCATACATTATTTTGCTCTCTTTATAGGTAGATGTATTAACGGTAAAGATGAAGCCTGTCACATGTGCGTTCCAGATCTTAGTGTCCTCAAGAGTGCAGTATTAGGAGATAAACAATATAACTTGGGGGCTATCGTTGCACGAAGGTTGCATCATAACAATATAAGTGGAGATTTGTTTGGTGGCATTTATGCAACCCGTTTAGCTAATTATCTTGAGGTACCAAAAAATGAAAATGATATGGAGTTGCCTCCTGCTTATCTAGATTATAATGCTATGGTTCGCCATCAATTTGTTGAGTGGAATGAACAATCCCTCCAGTACCGACTAATCTTTGGCAGACGTCGCACTGTCCATGTTGCTCTTCCTGCTCCTACTTTCTTTGACTTTCAGGCAAAAAGGAGATATGTCATAACCAGGGAGGAGAACGAGTATGAGAGGAGGACGGAGGCAGCTCGCCTCCAAGCTGCAGCTCGTGAGGCAGTGGCTGCTGCATCTCAGTACGACCCCAGTTACAACTTTGGATATCCGCCAGGCCAGCCGTGGCCATAGACCAACTTAGGCCAAAAGCCTAAGCTTGGGGGAGTACGTATTTCTCACCGACATTACATTCATGTTCACACACTCATTCTAGTTGTCGGTGCTCATACTTTTTCATTATACTATCCATGCTAGTTTATTTTCTTTTCTAAGCGTCTTCTTGTGTGTTTGAATAACCTTAAGAAAAACCCAAAAAATTAGTTGTAGCTTTTAGCTAGTTTACTTTCCATGCCTGTAGTAGTAGTGATTAAAAGAAAACCCCAAAATATTTCTTGTTCTTCTTTTACTTGTTGGGAGCTTTCCCTGTAAATAGTTTTATTTCTTTTCTTTTCTTTGGGGGTCGAGAGGAGAAGACCATGATGAAAATGTTGAAGTGGCTCTTATATGCATTATTGTTGATTTAACCAAGAGCCCATATTACCTTGTCTTATCCTTTGTATTAAATGCTTGCAGATTCTAGCTTAGTCCAATGCATGTGCACTATTATTATTATCCACACCGTTCGGTCGTGCGAGTGAAAGGTGTAAGGGCATGTTTTTCCCTAAAGTGTTTTGGTGATTGATGACAATACTTTTGCGGACTAATCGTGTGCGTTAAGTATTTAAGAGATTCATCCTTTGGCACGAGACGATTCTTTCGCCTCGGAGTTTTAATCAAGACGGTGTAGCACTTTCGTTTCTGTTTTGGTGGACTTGTTTCGTAGGAGTCACCGTACTATCAAGAGGGGGTCCGCTTTGGTAAGGCTAGGGTGGAATCAACATGTACACATCCTTTTCACACCCTCTGAGCCTTCCCGCTTCGATGGAGGTTTCATTCCCTATCCTTTTGAGTATGGTTTGGTCCAAGCGGTAGTACCGCGGTGCCCAACGGTAGTACCGCTCAAGAGCCACAGGCGGTAGTACCGCTTGGCAGCGGTAGTACCGCCTGTGGGTCCTCAGCCGTAGTACCGCTGCGGTGCCGGGCTCCTACCGCGTCAACTCGAGGGGGTCGCCTCTCGTGTCGGATTGTGCGGCACTATGCAGCGGCAGTAGAAGCGGTAGTACCGCTCGTAAGCGGTAGTACCGCCCTACCACCGCGGCAGTACCGCACTGGGTCTGACTCCTGCCCTTTCGCTTGCCCTCCCAGACTGCACGGCAGTACTGCCAGGGGGAGCGGTAGTACCGCTGGTCCCAGCGGTAGTACCGCTTCCCCCTGCGGTAGTACCGCTCTCTGCGGGGCTATTTTGGGGGGTAACGGTTGGATTGTTCCCCCCTCTATAAAAGGGGGTCTTCTTCTCCAAAGTTGACTTACCTCTTCCCCCAAAAGCTCCATTGTTGCTCCAAGCTCCATTTTCGCCCGATCTCTCTCCTAGCCAATCAAACTTGTTGATTTGCTCGGGATTGGTTGAGAAGGCCCCGATCTACACTTCCACCAAGAGAAATTTTATTCCCCCCACTAATCCCTAGCAGATCTTGTTACTCTTGGGTGTTTGAGCACCCTAGACGGTTGAGGTCACCGCGGAGCCATAGTCCATTGTGGTGAAGCTTCGTGGTGTCGTTGGGAGCCTCCAATTAAGTTGTGGAGATTGCCCCAACCTTGTTTGTAAAGGTCCGGTCGCCGCCTTCTAGGGCACCAATAGTGGAATCACGACATCTCGCATTGTGTGAGGGCCTGAGGAGAATACGGTGTCCCTAGTGGCTTCTTGGGGAGCATTGTGCCTCCACACCGCTCCAATGGAGACGTACTTCCCCTCAAAAGGAAGGAAATTCGGTAACACATCTTCGTCTTCACCGGCTCCACCCTTGGTTATCTCGTCCCTTTACTTGTGCATGCTTACTTGTGGTATATCCCTTTCTTGCTTGTGTGCTTATTGTTGTTGCATCATATAGGTTGCTCACCTAGTTGCATATCTAGACAACCTACTTTGATGCAAAGTTTAAATTGATAAAGAAAAGGCTAAAAATTGTTAGTTGCCTATTCACCCCCCTCTAGTCAACTATATCGATCCTTTCAATTGGTATCAGATCCTCATCTCTTTATTAAGGACTTCACCGTCCGAAGAGTATGGTTGACACCGTAGACGAAGTGGAGGAGCACTCCAGTGTGAATCCATTCTCGTCTACGGCCGATGGGGGAACCGCGGTCTCTTATGAGGAATTCAATGTGGCTTTGGACACATTGAAGACCTCCATGACGACCGAGGTTGAAAGCATGTTTAATAAATTCATTGAAGGGATTAAACTATCCACCACACCGTTGAAAGTGGGTGATCCCACTAACAAGGTGACGGATGCTAACTCCGACAAGGGGGAAGCTACTAGTGAAAAAGGCCCTTCCTCTAGTGGTAAGAATGGCACCGACATCTTTGCCCATGTGGAACCTCCACTAGTTTATGGTGGACCGATTCCTTCTACTCATTTGAATCATGCCGGTCCTCCCCCTAAGATTGTGAAAAATGAGGACTTTGATTCTTGGGTTTATCGCTTTAAGCGTCATTTAAATCACGTGAATACTAATCTTTGGAGAATCATTGAAGAAGGTTTATATCTGCATGACCCAAGCAACTTCACCCCAAGAGAGGCAGCGGATAATCAATTCAATGAGAATGCTCTCTTCATCATTCAAGATGCAATTCCACCCGAAGATCTCCCTCATCTTTGGCCCTTTGCCTTGGCCAAAGATGCTTGGCTTTGTGTTGTCTCCCTCTACCGGGGTAGTGCAAGCATTCAATGCTCCAACTATGAAGTGGTGCAAGATGAAGCCGATGAGTTTGCAATGAAAGAAGATGAAGAACCTCGTGAGCTCTATCGGAGAGTAACCAAACTCACGGTCTCTCTCCGAGATCATAGGAGCAAGGACACGGATGACAATTGGATCAAGCGCAAATTCCTCAAGGCAATGATGCCTTACCACAAGGTCATGTCCTCCGTCATTCGTCAAAGGTCGGACTTCCACACCTTGTCCTCAAGTGAATTGTTGGATGAGTTTGTGGCTATGAGCATCCTGGACAAGACCGCCGACAATGCAGTGCTATGTTCTCAAAGAGCAAAGAAGCCCAACCCATCATTAAAGGCCAAGGTTAGTGTGGAAGAAGAAGAAGAGGAGGAGAGCAACCCCGAAGATACAAAGTATGATTATCATGAGCACATGGCTCTCGTGTCACGGCAATTTTGGAGTAAGAAGAACTCAAGGCCCAACTTCAACAAGAACAACTCAAGTGGCAACAAGGTCAAGCAACGCGTGAGGACTTGCTATAATTGTGGCAATCCGAGCCATTTTGTTGCAGAATGCCCTTATGAGAAAAGAGAAGACAATGGTGGCAAGCTCATTCGAAAGGACAAAGCCAAGTCTTTCCCTAACAAGAGCAACTTCACCAAGAGGACTCCTCCCAAGGGGTTGGTTGCACAAGAAGAGTACAATGAGGATGATGATGACGATGAAGGCGGTGACTTGGTTGCTATGGACTCCGTGGCCATTGCAACAACTCCTCGGGTATCCCTCTTCGACTCACCCAATGAGAACATCATCGCCAAGTGCCTCATGGCTAAAGCAACCAACAAGGTAACCCCCAACATCAAAACTACCATCATTACTAATCCTTCCTTGATGGATTGCATTGATGAAAATGTGGGGCCCAATGAGGAAGAAAATGAGTTTGATTCCTTTATGACTAAGCTTAAGGGTAAGTCCAAGAAGCACTTTGTTGCTCTCTTGGAACAACTTGGTGAAGCCAATGACACCATCGAACCATCTCTAAGATGGAGGGGCATAGTCGTGATTATGCCGATGAGATACCGGATCTCTCTAATGCTCTTGAGGAAGAGCGTGGTCTTCGTTTGGCTCTTGAGGAGTCACACAACGATGATCATGCTAAATTAAAGAAAGATCTTGATCATGCTTGTGTCTTATCTCGTGTGCTAAATTTCGAGAAGGCCAAACTTGAAGTTGATCTTGCTAGACTCAAGGAAGAGTTTGATATACTTGACAAGGCCCATAAAGCCTTGAAAGGTATACATGCTAGTCTTAAAGAGTCTCACGATCAACTCCAAGTGAAGCTAACTAAGGAGAAAGCCACCTTCCCTCATATGGTTTTGATTGATAATGCAAATGCCACTAACCCATGTTGTGAGCATGTGCATCTTATCGAGGAGAATGCCAAGTTGAAAATGCAACTTGAGAAGGGCCTTGTGTCGTGCATACAAGGTGAGAAGAACCTCAACGACCTTTTGAGTAATCAAAAGGAAGTTGTATCCAAGGAGGGGATTGGGTTCGCACCCAAGCCCAAGAACAAGAAGAAGAATGACAAGACCAAACGACCTCCTCCTCTCAAGCAAACTTTTGTGAAGGAGGGAGAGGGTGCTCCCAAGGAAAAGAAGAACAATGCGAAGGGTGGTGGTGTCAAGAAGGGCAATGCCACCCCTTCCAACAAAGCCGGCGACTTTAACCCTTCTTATGTGTTGTGCTGTGCTAGTGATGGGCATGTTTATGCCAAATTTGTTGGTTCTCCTTATGAGTACATTGAATGGTCTATTTGGGTTCCTAAGACCCTTGTCACTAACATCAAAGGACCCATTAAAAAATGGGTACCTAAAACCAAGCATTGATCTCTTGTAGGTGTTTGCTTCCGGTGGGGGATCATGGTTGCTTGATAGTGGAGCTACAAATCATATGACCGGAAGCAAGGACTTGGTGGTGGACGTGCACAAGATTCCATCTATGCCCACCAATGTCGAGTGGGGTGATGCCTCGTCTTCTAAGGTATTGGGACTCGGCAAGGTTGTCATTTCTCATGATCTCACGATCGAGAAGGTCATGCTTGTTGAGTCCCTTGCATACAATCTACTTTCCGTTCGTCAACTTGCACTCATGGGTTTTGCCACCTTCTTTGATATTGATACCGTGGCCCTCTTGTGGAGAAAGACTCTTAAAGTAGCCTTTGTTGGGCATGTCGAGAACGGTCTCTATGTGATTAACTTTTCGGAGCGACCCACTAAGACCGCGACATGCCTAATGGCTAAAGTTGACGTGGGATGGCTTTGGCATCGCCGTCTAGCCCATGTCAATATGAGATCTTTGCAAAGTCTTCTCAAGGGGGACCATGTCCGTGGACTAACGAATGTTAGTTTTGCTAAAGATCGTGCTTGCAGTGCGTGTATCGAAGGAAAGCTACATGAAAAGGCTCACCCTCCCACGACTATCATTTACTCGAAGAGGCCTTTGGAGCTCCTTCATTTGGATCTCTTTGGGACTCCATCCTTTGATAGTCTTGGGGGTAGGAAGTATTGCTTGGTGATTGTGGATGACTATTCAAAATACACTTGGG
Organism: Triticum aestivum; assembly: GCF_018294505.1. Taxonomy (NCBI): domain Eukaryota; kingdom Viridiplantae; phylum Streptophyta; class Magnoliopsida; order Poales; family Poaceae; genus Triticum; species Triticum aestivum. Next base: position 340,267,523 of record NC_057796.1, read on the forward strand.
TATATTTCTTCAAGAGGAAGAGCGAGACCCAACAAACCGTCATTGACTTTGCAAATGAAGCCCAACGTCAACACAATGCAAAGATCTTGACAATAAGAAGTGACAACGGCATCGAGTTCAAGAACTACACCTTGGATGAGTTTCTTAGTGATGAGGGGATCAAGCATCAATATTCCGCACCTTACACCCCTCAACAAAATGGTGTAGCGGAGAGGAAGAACCAGACGTTGATGGATGCGGCAAGGACCATGATGGCGGAGTTCAAGTCTCCATACAACTTTTGGGCCGAAGCCATCAACACCGCATGTCATGCGTCAAATCGTCTCTATCTCCGCAAAGGCTTGAACAAGACTCCATATGAGATACTTACTGGTAACAAGCCCAACCTCAAGTACTTCTGGGTGTTCGGGTGTAAGTGTTTTATTCTCAAGAAAGGTGTTCGTTTGTCTAAATTTGAGGCTAGAGCTTATGAGGGCATATTTGTTGGTTATGCTACAAACTCTCATGCTTACCATGTCCTCAATAAGTCCATGGGGCTTATTGAGGAGACGTGTAATGTGGAGTTTGATGAGAATAACGGCTCCCAAGTGGAGCAAAGTGGCACTTGTGATGTAGGTGATGAAATTCCTCCTCAAGCCATAAGAAGAATGGGTGTTCATTTTATCCTACCCATTGAGGAACCCCTTGTGGTCGAAGGAGAAGGACAATGCTCCACTCAAGTGGAGCCATCACCAACCCAAGGCTCACACGCTTCCGAAGAACAAAGTGAAGGCCCTCAACCTCTTGAACAAGACCAAGGGCAAGATCATGCTCAAGACGGTGTTGAAACACCAAGTGATGCCCAAGGTCAAGTTCTCTCCTCCGAGCAAGTTCAACATCAAGAACAAGCTCAATACGGCGCTCAAGATGATCAAGTGACCGCTCCTCAACTCACCACCGAGGAGGAATTGGAGCGTCGTGCCGCCAAGATTGCATCCTAGCTCTCCACCAAGGGTTATCTCATGAAAAATGTGCTTGGAAGCATTCAAAAGGGGGTAAGCACTCGTAGACAATTGGCAAACTATTGTGAAAATCACGCGTTTGTCTCTTGCGTTGAACCCCAAAAGGTATATGAGGCACTTGAAGATCCGGATTGGCTTAATGCCATGCATGAAGAACTCAACAACGTCGAGTACAATAAGGTGTGGAGATTGGTGCCAAGGCCAACGGGGAACCACAATGTCATTGGAACCAAGTGGATTTTCAAGAACAAGCAAGATGCTCATGGGACCATTGTTCGCAACAAGGCAAGATTGGTGGCACAAGGCTACTCCCAAGTCGAGGGTATCGACTACGGTGAAACCTTTGCTCCCGTCGCTCGCCTTGAATCCATTCGTTTGTTGATTGCTTATGCTTCTCATCACAACTTTAAGTTGAAACAAATGGATGTGAAAAGTGCTTTTCTTAATGGTCCTATTAATGAGTTGGTATATGTCAAGCAACCCCCCCCGGGTTCGAGGATCCCTACTTTCCCAATCATGTGTATCAACTCGATAAGGCACTCTATGGCCTTAAACAAGCCCCACGTGCGTGGTATGACCACCTTACTGAGTTGTTACAAGACCGTGGATTTGAAGTTGGGCTAATCGACCCCACTCTCTTTACTAAGAAGGTCAAAGGGGAGTTGTTTGTGTGCCAACTATATGTTGATGATATTATCTTTGGTTCCCCTAACAAAGCTTTCAATGAGGAATTTGCCGCACTCATGACCTCAAAGTTCAAGATGTCTTCCATGGGAGAGTTGAAGTTCTTTCTCGGGTTTGAAGTGAAGCAAAGAAGAGAAGGAACCTTCATCAACCAAGCCAAATACACTCAAGACATGCTCAAGAGATTTAAGCTAAGTGATGTCAAGCCGGCTTCCACTCCAATGCCCACCAAGTGCCAACTTGACATTGATCCCAATGGTAAAGCGGTGGATCAAAAGGTATATATATCGCTCCATGATTGGCTCCTTGCTTTATCTTTGTGCATCTAGACCGGATATCATGTTGAGTGTGGGAATTTGTGCATGGTTTCAAGCCGCACCTAAGGAAAGCCACTTTGTGGTGGTCAAGCGAATCTTTCGATATTTGGCTCATACCCCAAACTTTGGCTTATGGTACCCAAGAGGAGCAAACTTCAAGCTTGTAGGATATTCGGACTCGGATTGGGTGGGAGACAAAGTGGATAGGAAGTCCACTTCCGGAGGGTGCCAATTCCTTGGTTGCTCTTTGGTAAGTTGGTCTTCTAAGAAGCAAAGTTGTGTGTCTCTCTCGTCCACCGAGGCGGAGTATGTGGCGGCCGGTAGTTGTTGTGCACAACTCTTATGGATGAGGCAAACTCTAAAGGATTACGGTGTCACTTGTGACAAAGTGCCTCTTTGGTGTGACAATGAAAGTGCCATCAAGATTTCTCTCAACTCGGTGCAACACTTCAAGACGAAGCATATTGAGATCCGGTATCACTTCATCCGGGATCATATTAGGCGAGGGGAGATCGAGCTCAACTACGTCAACACTCATGATAACCTTGCAGATATTTTCACGAAGCCCTTGGATGAAGTAAGATTTCGCGAGTTAAGGCATGAGCTAAATATCAGTGATTCGAGCAATGTTGCTTGAACTCGTGCACACCGCACTACACTCAACTTGATGTCTAGTTTAGATGTAGGCATGGACATAGGGGGAGTGTTGTTCTCTCAATGAACTTTCCCTCCCCCCATTATGCATAAACTAATCAAACTCTTTCACATTAGCCATTTTTTATGGTACTTGTGCTTCAAAGATGAGTTTTGGTCATGGGCCCAAGGTTAAAATCTTCGCGGTGCCATACCTCCGGACTCAAACATAGGTGGCCTCGGCCACCGCCCTCTCTTGGAGAGGTGTGTGCTTCTCGTCCTCTTTGTGTTGGTTTTGCGTGTGTGTTTGCTCTCGTTTTCTAGTCGGTTTCTTTTCTTCAGCTAAGCCGTCTTGGCCGGTCTTTTTGCGGCTGAGCGGTACTACGGGGCGGGCGACGGGGTTATGTTGGGGCAGGGGGAGTTGCTTTTCTCCCCCATACCCATTCACTCCAGTCGCTCGTCTTCTTCGTCGCTCCAGCGACGTCTCGCCGCAGGAGGGCTTCAGCCGGCCGCCGTCTTTGTGCCGTCCCTCTCCAGTTCCTCCGGTGGAGTCGATCCCCACCGCGTCCTCTTGCCATGGATGCCGGTATTGCCCCTGTTCCCGTTCTCTCTTTGCCTAGATCTCACATCTAGTTGTTAGGGGCAATAGGCATTTCTTTTCTTGATTTTTGGCTAAGTCGAGGCTTGAGTAGGATGGAGATGGCATCTAGGCCTTTTGGATTGATGTTTGGTAGGTTTTTTTTTTGAATTTGGCATCCCCGATAGTGCCGGATCTGTCCACGGCAGTAGGGAACCGCTGTTCCCCGTCTAGAGCGGTACTACCGCTCGAGCGGTACTGCCGCGGTTGGGTCGTGGTACTACCGCTGGATGCCCAATTCCATCATTTCCTACCACTTTCTGACCCATGTTGTTTTGTTTGGAGGCTTATGCTCTTTCTTTCGTGTTGTTTCTTCTGCTCGTGTGTTTGGTTCCAGGAGATGAACATCCTGAGCAGCTAGCATGCCGTGTCAACCCCGAAAGTGCAACGTCAAAGCGCTACCGCACCTTTGAGTCAGCGGGTGCTTCCTCAAGTGCGCCGCCTCCGCCTCAACTCCAGAAGTAATCTGCCAACAGGCCGAAGCCAAGGGGCAAGACTGTGACTGAGTTGACTGCCAAGGAATTCTTGGAAAGGCGTCGCCGCAACCCCTATGCGGAAGACCAAGAACCCACTTTGGTCAACTACCCGTTCTGGAACCTCTTTCAGTTTGCCATCTTCTTCGATGTGATCAAGGCTAAGAAGAATCTCTATGTTGATGTACATTCCATCGACACGGATGCTATGGAAAAGGACCCTGGGTACTTTGGCGAAGCCCTTCAGATGTGCTCGCAGCTGAACATTCTCAGAATCATGCAGTTCAACAAGGACTTTGATGCAGATTTGGTGGCTCAATTCTATGCCACTGTCCATCTTGGAACTGATGAAGAAAGGACTCTGACTTGGATGACAAATGGCAAGTTGGTTTCTGTCAAGTGGAAGGCCTTCATGGAGTTACTTGGGGTGGAAGATCACGGGCTTGAGACTCCAGTCGGCTTCCGCCCTCATCGCAATGCATCCTCCACTCACAAGCAAGCCCTCTGGCCCTACTGTTCTGTGAAGGTTCACCCTGTGACTAAGAATGAAACCTATGAGCTGTCTACCTTTCTGGACATCCTTCATCGCATCTTCAGAGAGACTCTCTTCCCTCGTATCGGGAATCTGGATATGGTCCACTCCTATCTCGTGGACATGCTTCTCTTCTGACAGCATGAGAAGGAAGCAAACACTAGCGAGTCCCTGGACATTTCTCATGTTATGTGGTCTGAACTTCTATCTACCATTTCTGAGCGCAAGTGCCCGATCTATGGACCGTTCATCATGTTGCTCATTGAGAAGGCCTGGGCACATGTCTATCCCAAGGTTATGCTGGAAACTGGAGAATTGGTTTCTCATGAGATCAAGCATATGAGGAATAAGGACAATTGGGGCACCCCGGCTCCTAAATCTAGGGGTCCATCTATTGCTGCTGACATGGAGACCGAGGGCGAGGCCGAGGCCGATGATGATGAGGACTATGAGCCTTCTGGAGCAGAGCCCTCTTGGGAAAAGAAGCTCAAGCGCAAGATGAAGAAGCTCTTCTGCATGGAGTCTCATGGTCAGTACATGAGTCATGTAGCTGAGAAGCAGGCCAGGGGGCGTCAGAAGGAGCTCACGCGTCAGTTGGGTGCGACCGTTGCCAGCGGTTCTGAGGGCCAGATCACTGAGGAGGAGGAGTGGATTCAGCAGCACTGTCCATGGACCGATTCAGACACCGAGCAGTTTCCGACTGACGATGGCAGTGCAGACGATCCCGCCAGGATGTGATGATAGAGCCCCTCAGTTTGCTATCACCTGGAGTCTTAGCAGCGCTCTTTGCCTTTTTGGTGTCTCGATGCCAAAGGGGGAGAGAACTTAGGGATTTGTCGTTGTCGAGTTGCGAGCGTGTGTTTGTTGTCGTTGTCGAGTTGGGTGTTTGTGTGGCGTGTGTGCCTTGCCTGTCTCTATCGCAAACTCTTTTCTCGTGTTGAACCCTGTTTGCTTTGGTTTGGTTTGTGCTCGTGAGACTTCTCTTTCATATGGTGTAAGACATATGCACTCTATCGCATCTTATTAAGCTTATGTTATCTTGTGTTAACCTTATTGTTGCAAGATATTCATTGTCTATAAAATATAGGGGGAGTGTTGATCCTAGTATGTGTGCCATGCAGTCCAAAGCACCTATCTAGATAGCACACATCTCGGGGGAGCCCGTCTATATTTTAGGAATGTGGGTTTGCTTATGTCCTATATTTTCCCTTTTGTGCAAATCCCGTATTGTCATCAATCCGCCAAAAAGGGGGAGATTGTAAGGGCATGTTTATCCCTAAAGTGTTTTGGTGATTGATGACAATACTTTTGCGGACTAATCGTGTGCGTTAAGTATTTAAGAGATTCATCCTTTGGCATGATACGATTCTTTCCCCTTGGAGTTTTAATCAAGACGGTGTAGCTCTTTCATTTCTGTTTTGGTGGACTTGTTTCGTAGGAGTCACCGTACTATCAAGAGGGGGTCCGCTTTGGTAAGGCTAGGGTGGAATCAACACGTACACATCCTTTTCACACCCTCTGAGCCTTCCCGCTTCGATGGAGGTTTCATTCCCTCTCCTTTTGAGTATGTTTTGGTCCCAGCGGTAGTACCGCTAAGAGCCACATGCGGCAACCGCTCGGCAGCGGTAGTACCACCTGTGGGTCCTCAGTCGTAGTACCGCTGCGGTACCGGGCTCCTACCGCGTCGACTCGAGGGGGTCGCCTCTCGTGTCGGATTGTGCGGCACTATGCAGCGGCAGTAGAAGCGGTAGTACCGCTCGTAAGCGGTAGTACCGCCCTACCACCGCGGCAGTACCGCACTGGGTCTGACTCCTGCTCTTTTGCTTGCCCTCCCAGACTGCACGGCAGTACCGCGAGGGGGAGCGGTAGTACCGCTGGTCCCAGCGGTAGTACCGCTTCCCCCTGCAGTAGTACTGCTCTCTGTGGGGTTGTTTTGGGGGTAACGGTTGGATTGTTCCCCCCTCTATAAAAGGGGGTCTTCTTCTCCAAAGTTGACTTACCTCTTCCCCCAAAAGCTCCATTGTTGCTCCAAGCTCCATTTTCACCCGATCTCTCCCCCTAGCCAATCAGACTTGTTGATTTGCTCGGGATTGGTTGAGAAGGCCCCGATCTACACTTCCACCAAGAGAAATTTTATTCCCCCCACTAATCCCTAGCGGATCTTGTTACTCTTGGGTGTTTGAGCACCCTAGACGGTTGAGGTCACCGCGGAGCCATAGTCCATTGTGGTGAAGCTTCGTGGTGTCGTTGGGAGCCTCCAATTAAGTTGTGGAGATTGCCCCAACCTTGTTTGTAAAGGTCCGGTCGCCGCCTTCAAGGGCACCAATAGTGGAATCACGGCATCTCGCATTGTGTGAGGGCGTGAGGAGAATACGGTGGCCCTAGTGGCTTCTTGGGGAGCATTGTGCCTCCACACCGCTCCAACGGAGACGTACTTCCCCTCAAAAGGAAGGAACTTCGGTAACACATCCTCGTCTTCACCGGCTCCACTCTTGGTTATCTCGTCCCTTTACTTGTGCATGCTTACTTGTGTTATATCCCTTGCTTGCTTGTGTGCTTATTGTTGTTGCATCATATAGGTTGCTCACCTAGTTGCATATCTAGACAACCTACTTTGATGCAAAGTTTAAATTGATAAAGAAAAGGCTAAAAATTGTTAGTTGCCTATTCACCCCCCTCTAGTCAACTATATCGATCCTTTCAAAAGGCAATGATGACGATATATGATGGACTGATTGAGATGAGAGAAGCTGGTATTAACTCGACTATCTTGTTTTTGTAAATATGATTAGTTCATCATTCCTGATTCAGCCTATTATGAATGAAACATGTTTGCAATGACAATTGGAGATTATAGTTGCTCATGCCATGCTTAATTAGCTAGGAGTTTATAATGGTTTACCTTGCGTGCCAACATGCTATTAAAATGGTTGTGATGTGGTATGATAGGGTGGTATCCTCCTTTGAACGATTTGAGTGGCTTGACTTGGCACATGTTCACGCATGTAGTTGAAACAAAATCAACATAGCCTCCACGATATTTATGTTCATGGTGAATTATATCCTACTCATGCTTGCACTCAGTGTTGATTAATTCTAATGCATGTTCACGACTGTTGTCGCTCTCTAGTTGGTCGCTTCCCAGTCTCTTTCTAGCCCTTACTTGTACTAAGCGGGAATACTGCTTGTGCATCCACTTCCATAAACCCCAAAGTTTTTTCCATATGAGTGCACCATACCTTCCTATATGCGGTATCTACCCGCCGTTCCAAGTAAATTTGTATGTGCCAAACTATAAACCTTCAAATGAAATTCTGTTTTGTATGCTCGAATAGCTCATGTATCAACCAGGGCTGTCTGTATCTTCCATGCTAGGTGGGTTATTCTCAAGAGGAGTGGACTCCGCTCCTCATTCACGAGAAAATGGCCGGTAACCGGGATGCCCAGTCCCATGCTCAAATCAAAATAATTGCAAAGAAAACTCCCCCAGGACGGTTGTTAGTTGGAGGCACCCGTTGTTTCGGGCAAGCCATGGATTAATGCTTGTTGGTGGTGGGGGAGTATAAACTTTACCATTCTGTTTGGGAACCGCCTATAATGTGTGTAGCATGGAAGATATCGAGATCTCTCGGTTGTTATGTTGACAATGAAAGTATGCCACTCAAAATATTATTTATCTCTATTTCAAAACTCGAGCTCTGGCACCTCTACAAATCCCTGCTTCCCTCTCCGAAGGGCATATCTATTTACTTTTATGTTGAGTCATCACCCTCTTATTAAAAAGCACCAGTTGGAGAGCACCACTGCCATTTGCATGCATTACTATTAGTTTACATTGAGTATGACTGGATCTCTTTTACCATGAATTACAATGTTTAGTCAGTCCTTGATCTTCAGAGGTGCTCTGCATTTATGTTTTGCGGTCTCAGAAAGGGCTAGCGAGATACCATTTTGTTATATCATATCATGATTGTTTTGAGAAAGTGTTGTCATCTGAGATTTATTATTATTGCTCGCTAGTTGATTATGCCATTGATATGAGTAAACATGAGGCCTAAGTGTTATTGTGAATATGGTTCGTTCATAATCTTTGCAGAAAACTTGAATGCCGGCTTTCATATTTACAACAACAAGAGCAAACAGAGTTTGTAATAGTTTTTCTTTATCACTTTCAGTTTGTCAACTGAATTGCTTGAGGACAAGCGAATGATTAAGCTTGGGGGAGTTGATACGTCTCCAATGTATCTACTTTTCCAAACACTTTTGCCCTTGTTTTGGACTCTAACTTGCATGATTTGAATGGAACTAACCCGGACTGACGCTATTTTCAGCAGAATTGTCATGGTGTTATTTTTGTGCAGAAATAAAAGTTATCAGAATGACCTGAAACTTCATGGAGAATATTTTTGGAATTTATAAAAAATACTGGTGAAAGAATCAACACCAGGGGTCCCACACCTTGTCCACGAGGGTGGGGGGCGCGCCCCCTGTCTCGTGGGCCCCCTGAGGCTCCACCGACCTCAACTCCAACTCTATATATTCACGTTCGGGGAGAAAAAAAATCAGAGAGAAGGGTTCATCGTGTTTTACGATACAGAGCCGCCGCCAAGCCCTAATCTCTCTTGGGAGTGCTGATCTGGAGTCCGTTCGGGGCTCCGGAGAGGGGAATCCGTCGCCGTCGTCATCATCAACCATCCTCCATCACCAATTTCATGATGCTCACCGCCGTGCGTGAGTAATTCCATCGTAGGCTTGCTGGACGGTGATGGGGTGGATGAGATTTATCATGTAATCGAGTTAGTTTTGTTAGGGTTTGATCCCTAGTATCCATTATGTTCTGAGATTGATGTTGCTATGACTTTGCTATGCTTAATGCTTGTCACTAGGGCCCGAGTGCCATGAATTCAGATCTGAACCTATTATGTTTTCATGAATATATGTGAGTTCTTGATCCTATCTTGCAAGTCAATAGTCACCTACTATGTGTTATGATCCGGCAACCCCGAAGTGACAACAGTCGGGACCACTCCCGATGATGACCGTAGTTTGAGGAGTTCATGTATTCACTAAGTGTTAATGCTTTGGTCCGGTACTCTATTAAAAGGAGGCCTTAATATCCCTTAGTTTCCAATAGGACCCCGCTGCGACGGGAGGGTAGGACAAAAGATGTCATGCAAGTTCTTTACCATAAGCACGTATGACTATATTCGGAATACATGCCTACATTACATTGATGAACTGGAGCTAGTTCTGTGTCACCCTATGTTATAACTGTTGCATGAGGAATCGCATCCGACATAATTATCCATCACTGATCCAATGCCTACGAGGTTTTCACATATTGATCTTTGCTTAGTTACTTTTCCGTTGCCACTGTTACGATTACTACAAAACTGCTACTGCTACTTTTGCCACCGTTACTGTTACCTCCATACTACTTTGCTACTAAATACTTTGCTGCAGATATTAATTTTTCTAGGCGTGGTTGAGACATCTCAGCTGCTAATACTTGAGAATATTCTTTGGCTCCCCTTGTGTCGAATCAATAAATTTGGGTTGAATACTCTACCCTCGAAAACTGTTGCGGTCCCCTATACTTGTGGGTTATCATGCCTCCGAAGACTTGGAGGTGGAAGCACCCAAGAGAGGGAAGATATACCTACCATATGGTTCGGGTTCCGAAGCTGATGTCGTCGCAAGGCACGTCTCTAGGGACAAGCCCCTTGCCGAATCGTAAGTGAACAAGGATGCTCTAGACATATCCCGTTCTTTTTGGGTTGCAGGGTAACATTTAAACTATATGCTTGTAGTTCAGCCCACAGTCTACCCCAACAGTCCTCCTCATCAGGGGACTTGTCTCCGGGGATGATGGAAAGCGAGACGCCTTCTCATGCTCCCTCGCCCCTTAGGGCGGACGACTTCGAGGTGTCATCCCGGAGAATCTCCCCTGACCATCAAGCGGCGTGGGGGACAATGAGGACAACGCCCGAGGGTGGTACTTCGATCATCAAGGGTCCAGGGGGCGCAACCCCTACGGGGGCCAGCAATGAGGTCCCCGAACTATCCAGCTTACAGCCGAAGATGACTCTAGGGTCGAGCAGGCGTACCCCTTTGAAGGGAGTGCATACTCCCGCAGCAGCCTCCAGGAATCCGGAGGTGCCGGATACTCTGATGGGCACATTACAAAGTGTGTCCATCTCAGAGGAACATCATACCTTAATGGGTACGGTAGTTGAAAGGGTTCTGTCCGCGAGAAGCGGATTGAATGAAGCTTTCATGGGCCTATTGAGAGGCTTCGAGGTATGCAATGTAATAGCTTAACTATTTTTTACATGCAAAATGCGCCTGTGTATAGATAGTAGCACCTGAGGCTCTGGTCGGCTTCCACATGGAGGCGATCAGAGGATCAAAAAGATATGCTCAGGAAGTAACCTAATTAATTTGAAAACAGGCTGTTATGTCCATGGCGACCGCCCAAGCTACGGATCTAAAGCAGAAACTTGAGTTAGCGGATGAGGACATCACTCTTATTAACAGGCGGCTCGACGAGGCACAAGGTATGTGTTGGGGCAGCTTGTTTATGCATGTATACTAGTATGAGCACGAGGCTGAAAATTATATACTGTGACATGCATAACTATAGATGGTGCTGCCGCGGTTGAGACCCTTCAGGCTGAGCTTGCTCGGGCCAAGGAGCAGGCAAGAGTGAGCAACGCGGCTGCCAAGAAGACGGCTGCGGATTTAAAGGCCGAACAGGCCGCTCAGTGCCAGTGCCAGGAGAGAATATCTACCATAGAGCGGGAGCTGAAGGATGCCACTGGCAGATGCAAATCACTCGAGGAGGATAATAAAGCCAAGGCAGCCGAACTCGACAAGGCCTTACTAGAGGCGAAAGAAGCACGATCTGAATCTAGAGCGGCTCAGGAGGAGATCCGACAAGCTGGGGAGATAGCGGCTAGTAAGCCCTTTCTTTTACAGACTAAGTTCGGCGACCCAAAGTATGCTATGCTTAACCAAATGTGTAGTTCTCCAGACGCGTTCTTGAATCTGCCGAAGAGTGTTTCCGACGCGGCGTGGTTCTTCCAAGCACAGGAAGTACATGCTGCAGAGAGGCTTTTCTGGTCGCAATTCAATGTGGCACGGCGTCCGGCGCTGCTGAACGAACATATGGCCTAGTGGGCCAAGCTCCACAAGATGTCCGGAGCTGCCATGAAGGACGTCGTGGTCCGGCTATGGCCAGCTGAACCCATTCCGAGCAGCTATTTTGGTTTGGTGCAGCAGCTTGTCGATGTAGTGCCGCGTATTGATGCCGTCAAATTGTCGGTGTGCCTAGAAGGTGCCCGGATGGCCTTCGCCCGCGTCAAGATGTACTGGGCAAAGATGAAGGCCACCGATGTTGCAACCAAGGGCCCGCCCGGAGGCAAGGACCATCGCACGCCGGAGCATTATTTGGAGGATGTCCTAGAGGGCGCCCGCTTGATAGAGGGTCAGTGCTCGAAGGATATTATATTTGAATAAATATACCGGAATTGTGAAAACAATATTATGATACATTAAAGTTGTGTTATAGTTTATACCTTTGCCATTATTTCCTCCTGTGCGGCTATTTCTTATAACCTGAAAGTTTGCCAGTCGTCGGCTTCGGCCCCCTCGCATATAATACGGGGCTGTTCGGAATAGCACCTGACCACTCTTGACCCAACGTCTTGGTCCGGAACGGAGGTGTCAGTGCGGCGAACTAGGCAATCGGACTATAGGGCTTTAACACCTTCACTTAGCCATAGGAGTTTTACGGTGGGTCTACGATGTAGCCCCTGGTATGTATGCAGTTATCCGAATACGGTTGCGTTGCATAGGTGACCAGAAAAAACGGTCCTTCGTGTAATATGGAAGAAATCGCAAAAGATTCTAATAAGTCACCGAGTGGTTGACCAGCTCTCGCCGCATCATGACAGTCAGTTTTCGGCTTTTTCTACTGAGGTGTTTGACCAGGTGAACCGGAAACACAATCGCAGTAGTTCTCCCTTTACTAACCTAGCCGATAAAACGGAACGTAAGGTAGCAAACACAAGAGCTGGGCAACCCAACTATTTACCAAAGACATGATTCGGAGCTGATGCATATAATGCCAAACTCGTGACGCCGAAGTATGTTATAGAGCTGTTCGGACTTTTTCGGCAACCCATATGTTGCGTGTCGAGCCCCTGGCGATTTGTGCCGAGGTGTGTGCGTGAAACAACCGAAGAAGCAAGGTATGTTTTTATGCGGAAAAGCAAATACTGAAGACGGATTATGTTCACTAAAATCTGATTGATACATTTCAAATAGAGTGTTTGGTCAAAGGCTGAGGAAAAATGCTCTATACAGGTTTCAAATAGAGTGTTTGGTCTACAAAAAATCTTTTGGACCTCCTGTCGCACGTCTGCGCTGCATGTGCCTCTGTGAAAAGGATTCCTTAGAAGGAGTAATCCTCGGTTATTTGTACGAAAAACCGGCCTCATAAAGAGTCTTTTTAGGTCCATAGGACGGATAGGTTTTGATTCACCTGTGGCAAAAAGATAAGAGAATAGTTAGAAAAGAGAAAGGTTGTAGTCCAGACGAACCGTTTTGTAGGCCTGTCCGTATTGTGCCTGCGCCGAGGACCAAGGTATTTTGAGTGCATAATTATGCATGCGCGATACGAACTCCGCGGGTATAAGAGGCGAACGACGGAGACGGAACTGTTAATCCAGTTCTAAAATTGACCGGTCCTGTGTAGTAGAGGTCGGCGGCTTAATGACCGATGAGATATGCGGCTTGATGGGGCCGCTTTGTACTTCGGCTGCGATTGCTGCAGTGTGCTCCTCAGTACGGAGGGAGCATTCCGTGTTTCCGTTGATCGTTATGGCGCCGCGTGGACCGGGCATCTTAAGCTTTAGATAGGTGTAGTTTGGGACCGCATTGAAACGAGCAAAAGCAGTCCGCCCGAGCAGTGCGTGGTAGCCACTGCGGAACGGGACAATATCGAAGATCAAGTCTTCGCGTCGGAAGTTTTCCGGTGAACCGAAGACAACTTCCAGTGAGATTGAGCCTGTGCCGTGAGCTTCTACGCCGGGTATTACTCCCTTGAAGGTAGTTGTGGTGGGCTTGATCCTTGAAGGGTCAATGCCCATTTTGCGGACAGTGTCTTGATAGAGTAAATTGAGGCTACTGCCGCCGTCCATGAGGACTCACGTGAGATGGAATCCGCCGATAATTGGATCAAGGACCAGAGCTGCCGAACCTCCGTGACAGATACTGGTTGGGTGGTCCTTGTGATCAAAAGTGATCGAGCGGGACGCCCATGGGTTAAATTTTGGGGCGACCGGCTTTATGGCGTGGTCATCTTGTAGTTCGTGCTTGCGCTCCCTTTTAGAGGTATGCGTCACGTATATCATGTTTACTGTTTTTACTTCGGGGGAAAATTGCCTCTGCCCCCTGGTGTTCGGTAGGCGAGCCTCCTCGTCTTCACTGTCACTGGGTGGCCCCTTCCCTTTGTGTTCGGCATTGAGCTTGTCGGCTTGTTTGAAAACCCAACAATTTCTGTTGGTATGGTTGGCGGGTTTGTCAGGGCTGCCATGGATCTGACAGGGCCGATCTAGTATCTTGTCCAAACTGGATGGACCATCTCTGTTTGCCTTAAATGGCTTCTTCCGTTGACCAGATTTGGAACCATTAAATCCGGCGTTGACCGTCGTGTCTTCGGTTCCTGCATTATTGTTGTGACGCTTGTCTTTATTGCGTCGTGTCTTGCCCTTGCCGTCCCTGGCTTCGGAGGTGCCAGGATCGCTGGCACTATTGCTTCTATGAGCGAGCCAACTATCTTCTCCCGCGCAAAAGCGGGTCATTAGTGCGGTGAGAGCGGCCATGGATTTTGGCTTTTCTTGGCCGAGGTGGCGGGCGAGCCACTCGTCGCGGACGCTATGTTTAAAGGCCGCGAGTGCTTCGCCATCCGGACAGTCGACAATTTGGTTCTTTTTAATTAAGAACCTAGTCCAGAGTTTTCTGGCTGATTCTCCGGGCTGCTGGATGATGTCACTGAGGTCATCGGCGTCCGGAGGCCGGACATATGTACCTTGAAAATTGTCGCGAATGGCGTCTTCCAAGTCTTCCCAGCTGCTAATGGAGTTCTCTGGGAGGCTATTTAGCCAGTGCCGGGCTGGTCCCTTTAATTTTAGTGGGAGGTATTTAATGGCATGGAGATCATCACCGCGGGCCAAGTGGATATGGAGAAGAAAATCCTCAATCCATACTGCGGGGTCAGTTGTTCCATCATATGATTCAATGTTCATAGGTTTAAACCCTTCTGGGAATTCATGCTCCATTACCTCCTCGGTGAAGCATAGGGGGTGTGCGGCGCCTCTGTAACGGGCGACCTCGTGACGGAGTTCGGTGGACTGTAACTTGCGGGTTCCGTGACCTTGGGAATCTATGCATAGGGGTTGGCACATGTTTTCGTCTTGACTCTCCGGTAGAAACTTTGGGGCACTCTTTGAAGTTTTTTGTGTTGGTTGAATAGATGAATTTGAGATTGTGTGATGCATATCGTATAATCATACACGCGGATACTTGAGGTGACATTGGAGTATCTAGGTGACATTATGATTTTGGTTGATTTGTGTCTTAAGGTGTTATTCTAGTACGAACTCTAGAATAGATCAATAAGAAAGAATAACTTTGAGGTGGTTTCGTACCCTACCATAATCTCTTTCTTTGTTCTCCGCTATTAGTGACTTTGGAGTGACTCTTTGTTGCATGTTGAGGGATAGTTATATGACCCAATTATGTTATTATTGTTGAGAGAACTTGCACTAGTGAAAGTATGAACCCTAGGCCTTGTTTCCTAGCATTGCAATACCGTTTTCGCTCACTTTTATCATTAGTTACCTTGCTGTTTTTATATTTCCAGATTACAAAAACCTATATCTACCATCCATATTGCACTTGTATCACCATCTCTTCGCCGAACTAGTGCACCTATACAATTTACCATTGTATTGGGTGTGTTGGGGACACAAGAGACTCTTTGTTATTTGGTTGCAGGGTTGTTTGAGAGAGACCATCTTCATCCTACGCCTCCCACAGATTGATAAACCTTAGGTCATCCACTTGAGGGAAATTTGCTACTGTCCTACAAACCTCTGCACTTGGAGGCCCAACAACGTCTACAAGAAGAAGGTTGTGTAGTAGACATCACTCCTCAGTCCGACTGTAGATGCTCTTAGGAAGTCTATGGGTTGGCTGCTCGTGCATATATATGTGCACAAGGGGCTGTAGATTTTTTTTGAAAACTCCTCCATATATTAAAACTTAAAATAGTTGAATATAATCATTTCTTACAGCATTTGCCACGCAAGGCGGAAAACTATTACATAGCAAACCATTTGACCTATTATCAAAGCTAAACTTCGCAATTTGGTGAGCTACCGCATTGATTTGTCTATTGATCTTCACCAACTTAAAATTTGTTAGGAGCTTGCTGATGGCTATCGCTTGCTTCTTCAGATCCACGAGAGATGATCTATCAAGCTTATCATGTGCTAGGAAGGAGACCACAAAAGCGTAGTCCGTTTCCAAAATAACAGGCTTATGCAAAGTGATACCAATATAAAGGCCGGCGAGACACGCCCGGAGCTCTGCTTCATCAACGTTGATACACAAACCAATATAATCCCAGGAAGAGATAATGACTTCGCCCGCCAAATCCATGGAAACAACCCCCACACTAGCATAGTAGTTGCTCTCCACAAAACTGGCATCACGTTAATTTTAATATGACCAGAAGGCGGAGGCTGCCATACCTCAGAACTTCTCGAAGGGGCATTAGGAGATTTTAGCCCATCTTTAACTCCCTTTGGACGAACACAGTCTTCGAATGGCAGGATGAGTAAGTCATCTGGTAGTTATCCACAAAACTCGCTGAGTTAGAAACAGACTCTTTCCCCTTAGCAAAGATTAAATCATTGCATAAGTGCCAAGCTCTCCAGAACATGAATAAGATTTGTTCGCGTACTAGATGTGTTAGCTTATCCAATAAAATAAGCAACCAATCGGGCCTGAGCAATTGAAAACCTCTTCCCTTGGCATATTCCACAATCCTCTCAACTCCATACATACGCAACGCTCTTGCCGTAACACCAATGCATGAAAAGCACTCTCATCCTTCAATACACATATACAGCACCTGCCTGAAGTCGCCTGGTGATGTTTAACTCTATTAACTTGTACCGCCAGGCTGTTGGATGTTGCACACCACGCAAAAATTTGGATCTTCTGAGGTACATTGGTCTTCCAAATGACATTCCATATTTTCCTCTCTCCGTCGGTGCCACTACTAGACTGTCCACTATCCTCCTTCCCTCATTCAGCATAAGCGCCAAATTATACACACTTTTTATGGAGAATAGTCCGTTCTTTTCACAGTGCCAAACAATAAAATCTCCTTTGCCAGAGGACTGAACATGCACCTTTAGAACCTCATCGGCATCATGGGGGTAAAGCAAGTGATTAATTAAATTGACATCCCATCTCCCCCGCTCAGAAATAATTCTGACACCCATTTGATCCTGGTTCTTTTCATTTTTCCTGAGATTTTTAGTCCAAAAATTCTAGGCAACCAATTATCTCTCCAAATATTTATACTAGAACCGTCAAAAACTCTTCAAATAACCCCCTTTTTAAGGAGATCCAGACCATGCATAATACCTTGCCAAGAGTAGACTACGGAAAAACCGTATCAAGAAGGTGGCCTTGAGGGTAATATTTTGCCTTCATCAGTTTTGCACAAAGCGACTCCGGAAATATCAATAACTGCCAAGGTTTTTTACCTAGAAGAGCCCGATTAAATAATATAAGGTCGCAAAAACCCATACCCCCTCACCTTTTGGTCTTGTCGGTTTGTCTCATGCGAGCCAGTGTGTTTTTCTCCTGTTCTCCTCATCTCCCCACCAAAAGTTTTGAATAATCTAAGATAAATCCTCGCAGAGAGAGATTGGAAATTTAAAAATACTCATGGCGAAGACCGAGAGAGCCTGGATAACTGATTTTATCTGGATTTCCTTAACCCACTAGAAGCATACTTTTCAATCCAATCAGAGAGCCTTCTCAAAGCCTTGTCTTTGCTGGACTGGAACTTACCCGCCTCCAATCTACCTTTTGGAAAATGTAAACCCAAATATTTATCATCAAACCCATCAGTCGTAACTTTTAAAATAACCATAGTGTTCACTTGATTTCCACACTACAACTCTTCCCAAAACTTGTCAGAATATTTTTAGTAGCCAAAGTTTTGTCAATGGTCCCCTTAAAGAAAATTAGATTGTCATCAGCGAACAACAAATGAGATATACCTGGAGCCTGTCTGTTGAGATGAAAATACTAAAGGGTCCCCCTATCACACGCATCCTTGAACAATAATGATAAGGCCTCTCCCACCAACAGAAATAAATACGAAGATAAGGGATCCCCTTGCCTGAGACCGCGAGATGGAGAGAACGAATCCAACAACTGACCGTTAAAACGGATCGAGAATTTGACCGACGTAACACAAGTCATAATCCAGTTGATCCAGACTCGTGCGAAACCAAAAGCTCCAAGCATACTTTTTAAGAAACTCCAATCCACACGATCATAAGTTTTGGCCAGATCTAATTTATAAACACAAAACTCCCCACGAGAATCTTTTAAGGTACTCAAGGAGGGCATACATTCAAATGCAATGAGTGCATTATCAAAGATTAATTTGCCAGGAATAAACACACTTTGGGTAGGAGAGATCATACCATCAAGGAGAGGTCTCAGTCTGTTGACAAGACATTTAAATATGATCTTATACACCACATTGCACACACTGATAGGCCTGAAATCTTTTATCAACCGAGGGTTCTTCACTGTAGGAATAAGGACAATAGTTGTATTATTAATCCCATCTGGCATACGTCCAGAGATAAAGGTTTGTTGAACAACGCGGACAATATCCTCTTTAATTAAACCCCAATTGCGCTGAAAAAATCTAGCAAGAAAACCATCAGGACCCGGGGCTTTCAAAGACCCGATTTGGAAGAGAGCATCACTAATCTGCTGCTCTGAGAATGGTTTGCAAAGCGCTTTGATCATATCATCGCTCATCAAAGGTTTAACAAGCGGAATAATACGAGCATGATCAACCATTGCATCACAAGAATAAAGACCATTGAAGAAAGAGTTCACCATAGTCTTGATTTCCTCTAAATTCTCCGTAGGAGAGGCCTTCCTATGAAAGAATTTTGTATTCCAGTCTCCCCACTTCATTTTATCTAGGCAAGATCTCTGTTTCCACATAATCTCCTCTTTAAGAAGGAGCTCATCCATCTATCTCAAGATCTTCTTTCTCTCTGATAAATCAGCCTGGTCATTTCTTTTAAACAAAACAAATAATCTCTTACGAGCCCCATCTATTTTTTGGAAGATAACCAATATGCTCTCGACTCCATCCATGAAGGGATTTCATTAACCTGTCCAAGTTACCAACCACACCATTTAAATCATTAATCCGCTACCCAGAGTTCCAACAAGATTTAACTTGATCATCCAGAAAAGATCCTTCCCTCTCCCAATACAACTTATATCTCAACTGATTAGATGAAGGACATGTGCGATAGCTGGAAACGTCTTAGCCTGTTGAGGCCGACGGGTTCGTGTTAATATAGTGGGGCGCACCTCCCACATAGCGCATACATTGCGGTTTAGATTACACAAGGAGTAGGGAGATATTCTAGGAGGAGATAGAGCTTGGAGAGAAAGATATGAAGTAAACACACATATCCTAACTACCTCCTGCGTGCGCTGCATACTTCATGATATGCCACGTTTAACACCCTCACTTAATCACAACTTCATCAAGTTGAGATTATGCTTGAAGTCTTCAAGACTCCTTGTGGGCAGAGGCTTTGTGAATCCATCTGCAATCTGATCTTTAGAGTGCACAAACCGAATATCAAGTTGCTTTTGAGCTCTCTCTGACAAAATGAAAATCTATCTCTATATGCTTTGTCCTAGCATGGAACACATGATTTGCAGAAAGATAGGTGGCTCCAAGGTTGTCACACCACAAGCATGGAGCTTGTTTGCTTTTCACACCGAGCTCTTTCAACATAGACTGAACCCATATGATTTCAGCTGTAGCATTCGCTAATGCTTTGTACTCTGCCTCAGTACTTGACCTGGATACAATAGCCTGTTTTCGTGCACACCATGATATTAAGTTAGGGCCGAAGAATACTGCAAAACCACCTATTGAGCGCCTGTCATCCAGGAAACCTGCCCAATCAGAGTCAGAAAAGGCACTAACAAGAGTGGAAGATGACTTGCTGAAATTCAGGCCTATACTTAAAGTATGTTTAACATATCTGACTATGCGCTTGGCAGCTGTCAAGTGAACATTGGTAGGTGCATGCAGAAACTGACAGACTTTGTTGACAGCAAAGGAAATATCAGGCCTGGTAAGAGTTAGATACTGAAGAGCTCCTACCAAACTTCTGTATTTTGTGCTATCTTCCTGACTCAAGAGTTCACCTTCTGCAAGAGACAATTTTTCTGAGCTGGATAATGGAGTGAGTGAGGGTTTACATCCTTGCAATCCTGCCTTTTTAACCAGATCAGTGGCATATTTTGTTTGAGAGAGATGAAGTTCATCTTGGTGCTTCTTACCTCAATCCCAAGAAAATAATGCAAGTCTCCAAGATCCTTCAATGCAAAATCTGCACTCAAATCCTTTAAGAGTCCTCTAATTGCTTCATCAGATGAGCTAGTCACAATAATATCATCAACATATATGAGAACAAATATGCATGTGTTGGATCGATTGTAAATAAAAAATGATGTGTCCGACTTGGAAGGAACAAAGCCAAGGGCTTGCATCTTGTGGCAGAGACGAGAGTACCATGCCCTCGGAGCTTGTTTTAAACCATATAGAGCTTTATCAAGTTTGCACACATAGGAGGGAGTATTCTTACTCTCAAACCCAGGAGGTTGCTTCATGCACACTTCCTATTCCAGAACGCCGTGAAGGAACGCATTCTGTACATCTAGCTGTCTGAGACTCCATCCTCTAGAAACAGCAATCACTACTGGAATCCACTTCTTTGTCGTATGCCAATTCTTTGCCGTCCGCTAGCTGGCGGCAAAGAAAGGCTTTGCCATCAGCCACCGGAAAACTGACGGCAAAGAGACAGCGGACGGCAAAGGATGGCTTTGCCATCAGCATATCTTTGTCGTCCGCTAGCTGACGGCAAAGAGGGTGGGTGGCGGGCGTACCGGGGCAAACTAACGGCCATCTTCTTTATCGTCCGTTGGCTGACGGCAAAACATCTTTGCCGTCCGCTAGTAGACGACAAAGAAGATGGTTGTTAGTTCGTCCGTTTCCCCCCGGCCCCACCCCACTAGGTACGCTCTTTGCCGTCTGCTGGTAGACGGCAAAGAGCTGTGACCTAGCAGATAAGGGGCCGCGCCCGATCTCTGTCCATTCCCTCTCTCTCCCTGCCCAAGCCGCCCCGACCCCTCACCCCTGTCTCCGCCCGGCCGCGCCGCCGCCCGCCCCGCCTAGCCGAGCCGCCGCCGCCGGCCGCGCCGCGCCGCCCGCCCGGCCGCGCCTGAGCCGCCCCCGTCCCGCGCCACCCACGTCGTCGGCTGCCCCGCCCCGCGCCACCAACGTCGTCGGCCGCCCCGCCCGTCCTGAGCCATCGCCGCCCAGACGAGCCGCCGCTGCCGGCCGCTACGCCCCGCCCGCCCCGCCTACCCGGCCGCGCCGCCCCCGTCCCGAGTCGCCGGTCGCCCCGCCCCCGTCCCGAGCCGCCGCCGCCCGGCCGCACCGCACCACCCGGCCGCACCGCCCGGCCCTGCCCCGCCGCTGCCCCGCCCTTCATCGTGGTGAGTTTTTCTTCTGTTTTTTTAGATTTAGTTTATATTTGTTTAGTTTAGGTTAGTTTAGTTTATTTAGTTTAGTTAGGTTAATTTAGTTTATTTTAGGTTACATTTAGTTTACAGTTTTGTTTAGGTTTTTTTCCTGTTTTTAAGAATAATCAAGAAAGATGAAAAAAAGAAAAAGAAGAAGAGGAAGAAGAAGAAGAAGAAGAAAGAACAATAAGTAGTAGTAGAAGAAGAAGATGAAAAAAAGAAGTAGAAGTTGAAGATGAAAAAAAGAAGTAGAAAAAGAGGACGCCCGGGGACGAGCGGGTTAGGGGTTCCTCGGTGTCGATGGAACCCTACATAGCAAGTATCGTCGGTGCGAGGTACATGTGGCCGTCGGTGTCGAATACTACATCCACGTCCCACAAGTGACGCCGACGTCAGGCGTCCCAAAGCAACTGTTCTCAGCGTCGATGGCGGTCGAACACCATTGCGAATTTGTCTGGCAGCCTCTGCGATGACGATTAAAAGGCAAGTGTTGAAACTTGAAACACCCAAACTGACTCAAGTCGGTTTGGTTGTTTTAAATTACAAAACTTGGGTTTAATCCTCATCGCAGAGGCTACCAGACAAATTCGCCAAGGTGTTCGACCGTCATCGGCCACCAGAACTATTGTTGCGGGATGTTGGGCGCCGGCTTCACTTGTGGGATGTGGATCTAGTGTTCAACACCGACCGCCTCATGTAACTTGCACGGATGGTAGTTGCTATTTAGTTTACCCGGGGACGAGCGGGTTAGGGGGTCGCCATGTTACTCATATTTGGATTTAAATGTGCAGTTATTTCGTTGCTGCGAGGGTCTAGTGTTCGACGAGCTCCGCCCCTGCGTTCGTTGGTGAGCACAAATGACATCTCCCGATGAAACTTGCTAGCTATAGGTGTCAATCATTAGTATGCGTAACCACTATGCGTCTCCCGTTCGAAAGGGTTACATCTATAAATATGCATGCATTTGCATATTTATAATCGTGATTCTTTCGAATTGTCCAACGTTATCCATGGACAGCCCAAGTATGTGTAGATTGGGTTCGTTTTCCCATATGCTCAGCTCCGGATCCGATGCAGAATTTCGTCAGTGCCTCCCTGTTGTTCTCCGGGTACACATTCTCTCTGCTTATTGACGAGACGTGTATCAGGAGAACAGTGGGGAGGTGCTGCCGAAATTTTGCGTCGGATCCGGGGCAGAGCATGGGAAAACGAACCTGATCTACACATACTCGGGTGGGATTAGGACCTATCTTTACCTATTAGCGTGTAGGTTGCATGGCCGTAATAAAACTGACAAACTCCATTAACTTATGGATATGGTTTGCTTAATTATGTATATATTTCTTGTGTGTCCAGTAGGAAGTCAATATGAGTGATCGTGCATGGATGTACACCGGTTACACTAGTCAGAAAGTTTGGACCGAGGAATGGTTAACAAAAACAAAGGGGTTTGTTAGAGCCGCATTTGCAAATGGCTAGGAATTTATCTGGTGCCCCTGTGCCCGTTGCGACAACTATAAAAAGAGGGACGAGCTTCAAATGAGTAAAGACCTGCAGAAGTTTGGTTTTACGCCAGGTTACACGGTCTGGACATTACATGGTGAGTCTGCCCAACGTGCCAGAGCCGGGGTTCGTCGTCGCACCGACGAGCATGGTACCGGGATCGCAGACATGGTGCAAGACTTTGACGATGCTCGGGACTCGGACGAGGAGATGGAGGAATCTGCAAAGGCCTTCACTGAAATGTTGGAGTCCTCAAAACATCCTCTCCACAAGCACACTGAGCTTTGTCAGCTGGATGCCATCTCACAAATAATGGCTTTGAAGGCTCAATTCAACTTGGGCAGAGAATGCTACGACGCGATGATGACAGTATTCGGACGATTTCTACCCAAAGGCCATGTGCTACCTCCAAACCTGTACCAGTCAGACAAAATCCTCCGTGCTCTTAAGATGCCCTATGAGAAGATACATGCCTGTGAGAAATGATGTGTCTTATTTAGGCTTTAGTATGAGGACTTGAACTATTGTCCCATTTGCAATTCTTCCAGGTATGTTGTGGTAGACAATGGTATGGGTGAGAAGACGCAGACCAAAATACCCATTAATGTTCTTCGGTATATGCCAATCGTACCAAGACTTCAACGTCTTTTCATAGTCCAAGAGACGGCCAGACAGATGACATGGCACAAATCAGGCAAAAGAACCGAACTAGATGCAGATGGGAATGTGATGATGATGCACACATCTGATGGTGAAGCGTGGAAGCGCTTCGATGCATTACATAAGGAAAAAAGGCAGATCCAAGGCATCCTCGAGTCGCCGTCAGCACAGATGGGTTCGGTGTGTTTGGTCAGATGGCAACCCCATACAGCTGTTGGCCCGTGTTTGTCATTCCACTCAATCTCCCCCCGGGCAGATTATGCAACGAAAGAATATTTTCCTGACGTTGATAATTCGAGGGCCCAAATATCCGGGGAAGAATATGAATGTGTACATGCAACCTCTTAAGGACGAATTGCAAGAAGCTTGGGATAATGGGTTCAAGACATACGATGCCTTTAGCAAACAGAACTTCATAATGCGTGCCTGGTACATGTACCCGACGCATGACTTGCCGGCGTATGCGCTATTCGTTGGCTGGTGTGTGCATGGAAGGTTCCTGTGCCCCACATGCAAGGGAGCTCTTGAGTTTTGTTGGCTGACGGCAGGGCGCAAGTATAGTTGCTTCGACTTGCATAGACCGTTTCTACATCCTGGCCATAAGTTCAGGAAAGACACGAAGAACTTCATCAAAGGTAGAGTTGTCAAACACTTTGCACCACCTGCGTTGACAGGCCAACATACCCTAGATCAGTTAAACGCTCTCGAGCCAGATCCAGAGCGTCCAGGGTATTTCAAGGGGTATAATAAGGAACACTCCTGGACTCACAAGACATGCTTCTGAAATCTGCCTTACTTCAAAGACCTCCTTTGCCCACACAACATCGACGTGATGCACACTGAAAAGAATATCGCCGATTTTTGGTACATTGTTCGGCATAGAGGGGAAATCAAAGGATAATACTAAGGCTAGAGTCGATCAAGAGGAGCTATGTGATAGACCGTTACAAAACATGAAAGAACCAAAAGGAAAGGGGATCAACTGTACGAAGCGAAAGGCATGGTTCAATCTTGGAAGGCCAGCTATGAAGGAAATTATTTTGTGGGTGAAAATGCAGTTGATGTTCCCCGATGGGTATGCAGCAAATCTAAAGAGGGGAGAGAGTCTTCAAAAATTGAAAATATTTGGTCTAAAAAGTCATGATTGGCACAATGGATTGAGCGGATAATGCCGGTGATGTTGCGTGGCTTCATACCTGAGGATGAATGGCTAGTACTGGCAGAGCTGAGCTATTTCTTCCATGTTCTTTGTGCGAAAGAACTATCGCCTGGCCTCCTAGAAGAAATGGAACAGTTGGCGCCGGAGTTGATCTACAAGTTAGAGAAGATCTTTCCGCCAAGCTTCTTTAATCCAATGCAACACTTGATTTTGCATCTCCCGACCGAGGCACGATTGGGGGGGCGTGCAAAATCGTTGGTGCTACTCAACTGAGAGGATGCAAAAGATGCTTCGAGCAAAATGTAAAAATAAACGTAGAATAGAAGCATCGATGGTGGAGGCATTCATCACTGAGGAGGCGGCAAACTTCATGACAGCACACTACGAAGCAAAAATTCGTCATTTGCATAATCCGAAGCCTCGGTACAAGGCCGACGAACCTCAAAAGGGTCAATCCAACCTCAGCCTATTCAAAGGAAATCTTGCACCAGCCAGTGGTTGGAAACCAGTAATGTTGGATGTTGAAGAATGGCGGACCATTTCGCTGTATCTCTTCAACAACCTAACAGAAGTGCGGCCGTACATCGAGTAAGATCCCGGTACATTGTTTCACAACTTCTAATTCCTTTGAACTTCTCTTATTCCTGGATATTTGATGCAGTCGATGCGTCGCCATATTCTCATATGGAGCGGTGATCCAAAAGGATTCCGTCGAAGAGTATGAGCTTCTGGCAAAACAAGGAGCCGGATATCCCGGTTTCATCTCTTGGTTCAAAAAAACCCTAATTTCCATTAGACCCTTTCTTTTCTTTGGCTAATTTGCGACTAATGCAACAATCCTTTTGTATTAAACTTGTAGGCTAATTCAGAGATTATGGATGCCGAATTGAGACAAGTAGCTAATGGTTTTGACTATAAGGTCCGTTCATTTGACAAATACGGCATCAACGGGTATCGCTTTCTTACCTATGGCAAAGAGCTATCTATGGCCGACCGAAAGTCTAGAAATTGTTGTGTCTCTGCTATCAGCGAAGGAGGTATCGAGTATTATGGAAGAGTTGAAGCAATTTATGAACTTGAATTCTATGGTGAAAACCCACCAAACGTCGTAGTCTTCAGATGTTATTGGTTCCAGCCGAGGGAGACTAGAAGGACTCATGAACATATAGGGCTAGTCGAAATCAAACAAAGCACCCATTTGGATGTTCCCGATGTCTATATTATGGCTCAACAGGGAACCCAGGTTTTCTATCTACCGTGGGCCTGTCAAAGTGATCCAAATCTCAGTGGTTGGGACGTCGTTTATGAAGTGCCGCAATGTGTTAGACCACCTCCCCCCAATGAAAAGGATTATGAACCTCACATTAACCAGGACACATATGATGAAGGAGAATTCTTCCAAGAAACACGTCTTTCCAAAAAATGTTTCAAGAACCGCTCTACTCCACCCCAGAACATTGAAGTAGACAACGATAGTGAATCCGACTTCACCCCTGAGCCGGAACAAGAAGAGCCGGAAGAAGAAGAAGAAGTTACTGCTGCAGATGACCTGTCAATGCTTGAACGATTACGTAAAGGTGGCCTTCCACATGATGATGCATTTATTAATGATGATGAGGAGCACGTCATTACCGATAGTGATGATGATGCTTTTATTAATGATGATGACGAGCACGTTATTACCGATAATGATTATTAGGTATTCAAATTTTTATGTTGTACTTGATTTATATAGTTATTTGTATGATTGTATGATTTATATAGTTGGTATTTATAATTTTCTTACTTTGTATGACTGTTTCTTATACATAGTGCCATGGTCTTGATTTCCGTCCCGGTCGGCCCTCGCCCGCTTTATGATTCGGATGCGGTAAATTCTCTTTCATAACTATTTGTTGCATTTCGCATTTATGCAAATTATGGCCATCAAGTTGACATAGAAATATTTTAATCTAGGAGGTATGTGAACCGGAATTTGAAATGGACCCTCTTGTCGAGAAGTTAAATTTAGTTGAAAAAGAAAATGAGTATTTGAAAGAAAAAATTAAAGAATTGAAGAAGAGAAGATGACATTGGAGTTGTATGTTGCCGATGCCATCGATGATCACAAGATGAAGATGAATGCAATGCGCTTGAAGATGGATGCAATGCGCCTGAAGCTTAAGAAGATTAGAAAATATGCCATTGATAATGAGGCTTGGTATCATTATGCCGTTGGATCAATTATTACCTTAGTTGCGATCTTCATCACATTTGTTGTGATGAGGGTAAGTTTTCTCTAGTGTTTTGCTTTTCAAATGGATACTTAGCTTATTTTCCTCCTAAATGGCATAATTACCTAAGTTAGATAAAAAATAAGCTATACTTAGCTTATTCAGTTCATTTATGACGTACTTAGCATACTTAGGTAAAAAATGGCATGATTATCTTTGTTAGCTCCAAAATGATATAGACTTAGCTTATTTTCCTCGAAAATGACATAATAACCTTACTAAGCTCCAAAATGACCTATTTACCTACCTTAGCTCTAAAATGACCTACACTTAGCATTTTTACCTAGCTTAGCAATAAAATGACGTTTTACCTACCTTAGTTAGAAGAAGAAGATAAAGAAGAGGAGAGGAGAAAAAGAAAGAGAAGAAAAAAATCTTCTTCTTCTTCTTCTAACTAGTCTTCTTATTCTAACTTTCATCTTTCCAATTTGCAGGTTTGCTTTACATGAGGAAGCTTGGATTCATGGAGTGTACTATTCTGATTATGTTCAATATGTATGCATGGATATGTTGTTGGAAACTAGTTTCTGGTTATGCATGTATATATGGATATGTTGGACTTTGTTGAACTATGTTGGATTTGATGAAATATGATGTTGGATATATATGTTGTTGGATTTGATGAAATATGATGTTGGACTTGCTGTTATATGTTGTTGGATATGTTCCATATGTATGCATGTATATCTGTGTTTGAAACCCTGTCAAATTAAATGGATTAAAATAAAATCAGGGGATATGTAGCCTCTTTGCCGTCTGCTAGCGGACGACAAAGAGGACACGTGGCAGTCACCTGTGCAAACTTGGAACACTGGCTGCCTATTTGGTCATTTTGCCGTCTGCTGGCGGACGGCAAAGTGACCAGCTATGCCGTCAGCCAGCGGACGGCAAAGATTCATACCTCTTTGCCGTCTGCCTGTGGACGGCATAGCTGCACACGTGGCAGCTTCCCAGTTCTGCCTAGCTGAGCTCTTTGCCGTCCGTTGGCGAACGACAAAGAGCGCCGTTAAACCCCTAACGGCTCTCACGCCACCGCACTGCCGTCCGTAGTCTTTGCCATCTGCTGGCCTCGGATGGCGGACGGCATAATCCTTTGCCGTCCGTTTCTGGGAAGCGGACGGCAAAGAAGGCCTTTGCTGGCATGCGTTCATCCGGACGGTTTGTCGTCCGCTAGCGGACGGCAACGAGTTTTGCCATGGCGGACGGCAAAGAAGCTGATTCCAGTAGTGAATAGACAAGACAAGACGAATGGTGGCAGCTTTTACCACAAGACTAAAGGTGTCCTCATAGTCTATGCCATATCGTTGTTTAAAACCTTTTGCAACTAGTCTAGCCTTATAAGGATCAATGGTTCCATCAGATTTTCTCTTAATTCTGAAAACCCACTTGCAGTCAATCAAGTTTTTACCTTGCTGTGGAGGAACCAAGTGCCATGTCTTATTTTTCCTTAGTGCCATGTATTCTTCATTCATTGCATTTTTCCACTTGTCATCACGAAGTGCTGCTTCAAGAGTACTTGGCTCATCTGGCTCTCCTGTAGAACAAACCAAACCATATTTTGTTATGTGTTTGTAATTTACAGGCTGAGTTACCCCTTGTTGTAGTCATGTGCGTCGTGATGGTGGAGCAGTGGGATCCCCGGCCATAGAAGATCGAGCGGGTTGCGCCACCGCGTCAGCAGCGGATCCCGCAACAGATCCCGAGGGAGATCTCACAGCAGCCGCGTTAGTCCGCGCCGCAGTGACCGGATCTTCTATGGTTGATGGCTGAAGTGCTGCGTCTGGACTTGGCGCAGAAGATCCCGGCCCACGAGGCTCAGCGACGCAGATTCTGGCGCCGGTCGGTTCGATCATGGTGGGACCAACTCCTGGGTCCGCACCCTCCCTGGCTCACGCGGGATCCCGCCGCTTGTACGCCACGGGTTGGGTGGCGTACCTCGTACCGCCTGGGGCGACCCGCGTGTCGAGCGTGGCCCGCGCGTCAGACGCTGAGACACTGCTGCGGCGTGGATCTAGCGCACCTGGGGTGGCCCGCGTGTCGGACGCGGCGACGCCACTGTGGCGCAAGTCCAGCGCGCCGGCGCCTGTCTCCTCTGCGCCACCAGATCCCGAGGCGGATCCGATCGCCTGCTGCGCCGCTGATCCCGAGGCGAATCTGCCTCCTGCTGCGGGGCACATAGGATATGGGCCAATTTTTGCACTGTTTTGATCATTTTCTTCACAGTTTTCTCCTGTTTCATCAACACAAAGCTCATGCACGCCATTAGATGAGTTAGTCAACACATGCTCATCAATATTTTGCCCCCCTTGATCAAAACTGGTGAGATGAGAAGGCAAGAGGAGAATTTCTTCTCGAAGGAGTGCACCAGCATTAGGGTGAAGATCAGCGAACGGAAATTTGGTTTCGTCAAAAACAACATCATGAGATATGTAAACACGTCTCGTGGAGACATCGAGGCACTTGACCCCCTTGTGCTGAGCACTATAGCCAAGGAACACACATTGTGTTGATTGAAACATGAGTTTGCGATTATTGTAGGGATGAAGATTGGGCCAACATGCACACCCGAAAACACGAAGAGACTTATAGTCTGTTTGGTGTGAAGGAGCCTTTCTACCGGAGTTTCATTATTGATGACACAACTAGGGAGCATGTTGATAATGTGAACGACAGTGAGAATCGGTTCATCCGAGAATTTTAGGGGCATGGAGGCGCCTGCCAAAAGAGCAAGGCCAACTTCAACAATGTGCTTGTGCTTTCGTTCAGCTGACCCATTTTGCTGGTGAGCATGAGGGCATGGCACATGATGCGAGACACCAAGTGTTTGGAAGAAGGAATTCAACTTTTCGTATTCCCCTCCCCAATCAGATTGGACAGCTATGATTTTGCTATCAAATTTTCGTTCAACGAGTGAATTTTTTTGAAAACTTGAAACACATCGGATCGTTTCTTTAAAAGATAGATCCAAGAAAATTTACTATAGTCGTCGATGAAACTAACATAATATGTGTGTCTACCAACAGAACTAGGGGCAGGGCCCCAAACTTCAGAAAAAATCAATTGTAATGGCTTGGTAGAAACACTGGTAGAAACTGGGTAAGGTAATTGATGACTTTTAGCTCTCTGGCATGAATCACAAATTGTTTCATGATGACGCTCACCAACAAACGGGAGCTTATTTTTCCTAAGCAATCTTTCAACTAACAAAAAAGAAGCATGTCCTAAACGACCGTGCCATCGTGTGGACGCAAGCTTGATAGCTCCACAAGCTTGTTTATGTGACCTTCGAAACTCCGGAATCAACGGATAGAGGCCGCCGACACATCTACCTCGATAGAGGATTTTCCTTGTTGCCTGATCCTTAATAAAAAAGAAGTAAGGGTGAAACTCGAGAAAGACATGATTATCAATGGCAATTCTATGAACAGAGAGAAGACTCTTGTTGGCACTAGGAACATGTAGAATTTTCCTAAGATAATTTTTTCGATGAGGGGTACGAAATATTGAATGACTGAGGTGACGTATACTCATACCTTCTCCGCTGGCAGTGTGGATTTGATCCTTCCCGCGGTATTTTTCCTTCACCGTGACTTTCTTGAGCTCGTTGGTGATGTGGTTTGTAGCCCCGCTGTCGACGTACCAGTTGGTGTCGACGCCATAGGAGCTATCAGCAGCCGAGGCAAATTTTTCTTCATCTTGAGAGTCGTAGTCGTCCTCGTCATACCGGTACCAGCAATCCTTTGCTGTGTGCCCGGGCTTGACGCAGATTTGGCACCGGGGGGAGTCCGGGCGGTTTCTGCCACCGCTGCTGCCACCGCGTCCGCAACGACCCCGGCCACCAGAACATGGTGGTGGCGCGCCACCACCGTTGCCGCCACCGGTCCGGCCCTTGCCACGCGAGGAGCCACGCGATTGGAAGCCGCCTCCCCGCCCGCGAGTGGCCACGTTGGCTGACGATTTGAAGCCGCCGCCGGGTCCTTGGAACTGCACCATCTGCTGATCGAAGTTGGAGAGCATGGCGAAGAGTTCGTCGAGAGCCACAGGGGTCACGCGAGCATCAAGAGCGGAGACCAAGGGCTGGTAGTCGGCGTCGAGCTCATGGATGATGTAGGAGGCGAGTTCATCGTCGGGGATCGCCTTGCCTGCAGCGGCTAGCTCATCGGCGTAGCCCCGCATGGCTGCGAAGTAGGAGGTGACGGAGAGGTTCCCCTTCTGGGTGTTGATGAGGGACGTTCTGATGTTGTTGATGCGGCTTGCAGATTGGGACGAGAACATCCCAGTGAGCGTCGTCCAGAGCACGCCCGAGGTGGTGACCGTGGTCACCGTGAACAGGATTTCCCGCGTCAGATTGTTCAGCAGATAGCCAAGGACCTGTTGATCCTCCCTGACCCAGATTGGGTGGAGAGGCTTGGGCGATGAAGTCTCCTTGCCGTCCTTGGTGGTGACGAGAAGCTTCGCTGGTTCCGGCTGGGTGCCATCGACAAAGCCGAAGACCCCAGCGCCGCACAGCTAGGGAATGATCTGCGTGCGCCATAGCATATAGTTTGTGCGCGTCAACTTCTCGGTGACCTGGCCATTGAGGCTAGGTTGGAAGGCGCTGGAGGAGGAAGACATGGCTAGGGCTTGATGGAGTTTGCAGAAAGCTTAGGTGGGAAAAGGATAGCTCTGACTACCATGTGCGATAGCTGGAAACGTCTTAGCCTGTTGAGGCCAACGGATTCGTGTTAATATAGTGGGGCACACCTCCCACATAGCGCATACATTGCGGTTTAGATTACACAAGGAGATAGGGAGATATTCTAGGAGGAGATAGAGCTTGGAGAGAAAGATATGAAGTAAACACACATATCCTAACTACCTCCTGCGTGCGCTGCATACTACATGATATGTCACGTTTAACAGGACCAACCCGAGTAGGCGAACCCAACATCTCAATAAAAAGAGGACAGTGGTAAGACCTGGAGCTAATAATATGAGACACCTTGCACTTCGAAAAAATAGAAGACCAAAGAGGACAAGCCACCGCTTGATCCAGACGAACCTTTACATTCTTATTGCCTTCTTGTTTAGTAACACGTGAGTATAAAAGAGAAAAAGAAAGAAAGAAAATAGAAAGGCATGACACGTGCCTTCGCTACGAAGTTTTTGTGTGCGCGCGTGTTCGTTGTGATTTGATGAGCGATCCCGTGGGCGAGTTCCAACACGGCCGTCATGGCTTCCTCGAGATACGGCAGCGAGAGGGCAGGATTGGGAACGCGGTACAGTAGATCCTCCACGTCGGTCTCCTTGCACACTTCTGATTCTTCGGTGAGTTCCCACCGGACGCCGCCGGGACAACGAGCCCCTTCGACAGGAGGTACCTGATGCTCTTACCTGTGAGCCGGGGGCCACGCCTGGTACTTGAACCACGCTGCCACGACCTCATCGCCCCGGTACCTCTCCCGCAGGGCCGCTCCCGCAGCCTGGGAGAACCACGGTGAAGTGGGCTGCAGACCCGCTTGTGCCTCTACGCGAGGGGATTCACAAAGTGCACCGAGGTCCTTGTGCCGAGAATTACCAATATATCGTAAAGCGAAAATTTGATCGATCCATATTGAACATTGAATTAACTAAATACTACCCACTATATTGAGTAGTATGATGTACCGTAAAAAATCTCTATCAGTTTTGAAATCGTCGGGTAAACTGAGCTATTTTGCCCACTTTGTAGAAAGCACCCATCCTCACTCATTAATAATCTCAGGTCAGGATCTGATAACTTCATGAGCATCCAATTGTTGCAATCTTCTTGCAGTACAAATTATAATAACTCTCTGTAAGACGGTGCAGAGTGAGCGTATGTGTTGACAGCACAGGAGCTTGGAGATAACGGAGCTTATTAGCAGGCTGATACGCTCACATTATTTTTATTCAACAATGCCTGCTATGAGTTCTTGGTTTGGTGAAGAAAGCAATTGTCTTAAGACCATACATGCTGATGTTTTGCATCCTTTCACCAAGTTTTAAAGTATAATATGGTTGATTTTAATTCCACCGACTCAACCATCTTAGTTCTAACCTCAAGCATCCAATAGATCAACTAATTCCATTCAACTAGCAAAATAAAAACGCATAGGATTGGCAGTAAAAGAAAACAAACCTGGTGGTCAGAGGTCGACCGAGTTGCGCGAATTTAGCATTGTGACAGTAGTAGATTGGATGAATTCCCTTCCCTCGCAATGATGTGGCTAATCAGGAAACGATGTCCAGTGGTGGTGTGAAGGCCTGGAGGAAGAAATTCAGCAAAGTACGTGCTACTACAGACAAACTGAAATTCTTATGTCATGTCTGAGACCCAAAAACCGAAACCCACAACTTAATTGTAAGCACGTTTTAAGCACATCAATTAAGCTTCTCGAGGTCCTGAAGGTGGCAAACAACGTTGTGTGAAAGCCAATTCCTGCTATGGTAATCTTTTGTTAACTCAAATCATCAGATGCCCATACTTCTGCTACCCTTTTTTTACCATACTTCTGCTCCCATGCAAAGAGCAAAATTCTCCAGCTCCTCTAGGCAGCAAGGAACCTGAGCATGCAGCGACGAAGTACATCTCCAGCAAGAACACATTTTGTAAACACTAAGAAATTAAGGTGACCACGGACACATGTTGTGTTCCTTCTGCACATCCACCTCATCTTGAACGCTGGACCATAGAGTTATCCTAATAATAACGTGACTATTGCTTCTGGTCGTCCGTCATGAGATTTGCCCCTAAAGTTATCTATAATTGCCCTTGAAGTGCACCGGGGGAGGGGGCAAATGCCCTCTTTTTTAAAGTTTATTTTTTTAGAATTTTTAAAATTTATTTAAGTATGTAGATATATTAGGCCCTTGCTTAATATGGGCCCTAGACCGCCGCACCTTTTGCCATGGCCTAGGGCCGGCCCTGCATCGCCTTCGGAGTTGCAGCGGCGGCTGGCCTTTGCTACGCGGCCGTCGCGGCCGTTTGCTGCCACCGCCGCCACGCCATGCTTCAGCACCGTCGAGCCTGGACACCAGCTCCGGTGACGAAGATCTCGGGGTTGATTGATATTTAGCGCGGGAGAAGGCCCAGAAGATTGCTCTTGCTTATTAGTGTCCTCGATTTGGTTAAGTCTTGCACTTATTAGTTCCCTCGATTTGACGATCTCTGTCCAAGTTTTTTTTATATGTAGCGTGTTAAGTGTGAGCGTTTGGGGCCAACTAGCTAGTGCTGATCGGTTAAGTTCTATCTGTGTTAGTTTGTGTTAACATGTAATGTTCGTGTGTTAATTAGTACTTTACTAAAAAAATTGACCGTGCGTTGCAGCGCGAGAGAAAGTACCACACTCCCTAATTCAGTAAGAGGGGTTCACTTGTGCTCCATCATGGTGGACCTCGCATACTCCTACCCACACGCACCACACCAACTCTCACCCTGACTCAACGCTGCCGCTCTACCGATCCGGGAACACCACCTGTGTGCCGCCCTCCCCTCGAGCATCTCCTTCTCCTTCTACCCCATGTGTGTTGCTTCATAACGAACTAACACATACTTCTTGCCCACGTGCCCCGCAGTGCTGTCTGTCAGCCCCTTACTTGTCATGTGCACCCACTTCTTTCGGTTCATCTATGTCTCCTCATCCCACCCCGCCATAAGCAATCTCCTCCGCTTCTCTATCTCTGTCTTCTTTTTCTTGCGGGATCTCTCGGCCTTCGACTCCTGCGACCTCCAAGCTCCAACACCAAGCCATCATGTATACCTTGGACCGAGCTCCCTCGCATTCAGTGTACTCTTCCGTTGCATTATGGTTTCATCATGCGCAAGTCTAGGCTGACTAGTACCGGTCGATCGAGCGCAAGAACAGCAAGACCATGTCAGGTTATGATTGAGGCGTTGTCATGGGATGTGAGCTGTTGGGCACGACTGTAGGAACAACCGCACTGCTCGGCGTTTTGTGAAAAAGAGAAAAAAAAAACTGCTCCGCTGTTGTGGCCTGGTGGTATTAGAGGATTCCATCAGGAAGCCTCTAGACAAGCACATAAGTGTATATTGTTTTTATACTTTCTGTCGATTCAGATATAAACAACACATGCATATATATACACGTCCATCAGGACTCCTTATCAAATTTCAAACTGTTATTTTTTTCTAATCTAATCAAGCGTGCACACATTGATTGATAGGACTTTGGGTGTGTGGAAAAATCAAGCAGGCATACATGGCGATATTCAGAAACATACGTTTTTCATTAAGATTTTGCTCCTGATAAGTAATACAAAAGAACACCCAAGGATGCTTAGTGCTCGTAAGGGATTAATTACATACCCATAGATAATTAATGGGAAGTACTAAGGAGTACGTTTGCGACAGGAATAATCATTCCAGTACAAAGGACAGACGTTGTTCTCGCTGGGAACTGAACTCCGACAGTACTAGGACACCGCTGAGGAAGAGGCTGCTTCTTGTGCTCTCACTCATCCACATGAACGGTACACTGACCCGGCCGGTAATCTTGAAAATCGACTGCTCGCAGTTTTTGAGGCACTGCAATTCACTGGACCTGCAGATCAAGGCTATTTGTTGGGTATGTAGATATTAGGTAGCAGATGAATCATTTTCAGTAGTGCTGCACATCCCTGATGCGTCGAGAGTGCAACCAAGTAGATCATGGGCTGGCTAGCTAGGGAGGGTCCATGGCCAAGTTCAGTCCTTCATTTGTATGGACAATGGTGCGATTAATGATGAAAAGTCTTAAACCTAAAAAAATTCTGAAGGAAAGATTTTACTTAGGCGTGCAACAATTGACCAACCAAGACTTAGATATGAACCTTGCCGGAGGGTAATTTATCAATAAACTGGCACTACACCTAAACTTTTTATCAAAGCATAACGATGCGTTAACAAAACTGCAAGCTAAATTTGGTCATGCTTATTGGGCATCATACGTCATAGAATATATAATTATATGTACTAAATCAACAACCCGCTTTTCAAAAGAGCACAACAATATCTAAGGGCGATTAATTTCCCGCTATTTGTGCATATGTATAGGAACCCTGAAAAAAATTCGACTTCAAATTTTGGAAAACTTGCTTGTTGAGTAAAGTTCAGAGCAAGTGTTACAACTAAATCCTTCAGCAATTTCAGCAATATCCACTATTGGAGCACCAGAGAGACGGGGCTTATTGCTTCCTGATCTGCTGCCTAGAGCAGTATAACTCCCCATAGTTTGGTTGGTAATGACTCACCATGGAATCACGAATTGATTCTGAAAGTGAAAAGTAGAAGTACACAAAGCAACTGACGAAGGCACGCAACTGTCTCCTCAAAGCGCCACCACCCCTCGCACTGGAGCGCAGCCCGCCATTGACGCTGAAACGGATGTTGAGCTCAGTCACCGGCCGACCGCCCCAGTCACCCCGGCACGGTTGAAGTGGGGGGGGGGGGGGTGGATCTCCGTCGCGACGTTCCCATGTCTATGTCCATCACGAACAACGTCAAGCGGAGGCAACGGGTACATGTACCATAGCACCGACGGCTAGCTCCACGCCGACGAAGAACAACAGCACACGGAGCAGCGTCAAGCTTAGTACCGTAAACTACAATATCATGATGTGAAATGTTAAAACCGCTTTCGATTTTCAAAATATGTATACAATTACGTGTGTTAATGCTTACCATCCACAGATGAAGGAAAGAATCAAAATTGTAAAATCAAAACTGGAAAATTTCCCCCGGATGCTGAAAAAAAATCAGTTCCTTCATATGTACAGCATGCTCACGTTTCATCCAAGAATAGTTTCCATCGATGCTCATATGCACTCATGGATAATAGAAACCAAAAGGAGCTTAAGGGTGTCGATTCAACGATACAGACAAAAAAGGCAGACCAAACAGTACAGTACTCCATCCTTGTATATACTGGCCAAAATGCAACTTCAAACAATTTACACTACTTCAGCGCCCATGTTGATTGTGAATGCAGACCAAACAGTACAATTTCCACTCTAATATGCATTGAACAAGAAAGGAATTTCCAACCATGTACTACTGCACATAATTATTTGTTATATTTAAAACATTTTTTGTCTGCTCATTACAAAATAAGGCAAATCCGACCTAATGTGTTGGTATGGTAGGAAAATTTTCAAGAGCCGAGATTTGCAATGCTACACAACTAAAAGGATTAACCTTACAATTGTGATCCTAGATTGCAAATAAGAATACTTGACAGGAACTATGAAAAACTACATCCTAGTTATAAATTTGTAGCAGTGCTTTCTTGATATCTTAGGGTCTGCAACTAAGATCAACTATGCCTATTTAATCAACCATGACAAAGTTTATGGTCTTAAAAAACAGTATCAATCATGGTCAATCTCAATCACGAACATTGCAAAATCTGGCAGTACTCCTGTATCACAATGGCATATGCAAGCATTGAAAAAGATAGAATTGCGAGCATCACAGTACCTGGGACAATCATTTCTTCAGAAAAGTACCCATCAAAGTAGTCATCGATAATTCTTGCCAATGTCATGTTATACCATCAAGAGATTTAATATACTATTTAAATGAGCTATCTTGATATCTTAGGGTCTGCAACCCCAAAGCAAGATAAACGTAGAACAAACTGTCCTGGTGGGTGTACCCAAATGTGTTCTCTTCTGCCATCAATAGAAGTAAGAGACCAGCAAAGAATTTCAGAGCAATAGTTGCTATAAGAAAAGTAAAAAATGTCCAAGCATAAAATTTGTCTACTACATCACAGTAACATGAGAAAATTGATCAAAACTTGTACAATAACATGCATTTTTTTAACCATTTAGCAGTAGGTTTTGGGTCTAGTAGTAGGGTATGTGAGTTGGAGTACAACAAATTTACATCAGATGTTTTTCAAACAAATAACATCCAACAACAACTACTCAGGATAAACAAAAGGATAATAATTTTCCATGACAATG
This sequence comes from Triticum aestivum, assembly GCF_018294505.1. Taxonomy (NCBI): domain Eukaryota; kingdom Viridiplantae; phylum Streptophyta; class Magnoliopsida; order Poales; family Poaceae; genus Triticum; species Triticum aestivum. Next base: position 340,305,310 of record NC_057796.1, read on the forward strand.
AACACGACTGTGTACCTTCTTTATTTGCCCTTTTCATTTTTATAGGAAAATGTTGACAATACTTCAAGATTTTTTATCACCACCTTTCTAAGGCCAAAGAATCTGGACATCCACTATCTTCTAATGCACCTTCAGAAGTAAGTAGACTATCATAACGAAAATTGCAAGGCGTGGATGAGCTCGTGCGATCCCGGTATCGTGACGCGTTTGTTTGCCTAGAGATGCGGGACGGCCGTGGTATTTCAAGTGGTAGACGAGATGTTAATTAATGCGTGTACGCGACGGAAAGTGATGGGAGGCGATGTTGGCGACGGACGTCAAAGGGCGGTGACGGTGTTTTCTGCCGGCTCGTTATTTCTCTGTTATGGTCGGATGCGTCAACCCTGGTGTCGCCCCACTGGATCCCTCGCATGCAGCACGGAGGCATGCATTGACTATTCCATGGTCTGTGTGTCCACTAGAGCAGCAGAGTTTAATATAATGCTCAGGGCCACCACTCGAACGGCTAATGTCGTGCTTAATGTGCTCCCGGCCTGACAACATCTTTCCTTAATTTACCCGCAAGAAAGAAACATCTTTCCTTAATATGGTATTACTAGTACAAATGCCCGTGCGTTGCAACAGGCAAAAAATATCAAAAAACCTATTCCGGCGTGCTAGTACGCGCCACTTTTTGTATCCAACTCTAACAAACATCACAAATGGCAGAAGATAACATTACACATAGATCTACTCCAATGGCCACGCCATTGCTCTGATTGGAGTTTGCCATGAATGCAACAGGGAAAAATGGTGTGAATTCAAACTTAGTGATAATTGTTAGATGTCTCACATTTCGCAAAACCAGCTCCACGTGTCACTTCTTATATAAAACTCTTACAAACATCACAAAATAATGTAACCCTCACCTCCAGTGACAATGTGAAAGTAATGTTATTGTACCAAATCCTTCCAGAATTCAACTAAAGGAACATTACAAATAGCTATATTCAAGAATGGAGGAAAATATTGATCGAAGTATGAAGGAAACCTTTGTCAAACTTGGGAGATATGTTTGCTTAAAAATAGATAATGGCCACCATCATTCGGATATAAATTTTAGTAGCAACATACATTTTACTTTACATATCATGTAGCCAGCAATGTGTTTGATATTCAGTTAGGATATTGTTTAATAATACCTGCAGGTGTAAGAGAACATAAAAACAGTGTGAGCTTAAGTTGGGTTTAACCCACCTTACCAACATAATTATTTCTATCTTTATTAGGTGGACCATGGACTTTAGAGTCATTTAAATCTAGGGGTGAACCACCATGGGCATGCCGTTGACCTAAAAGACAGATGATTTGATATCTTGACACACATCTACAACTGTGAATGAGGTGCAATACTCCACCACTGAAATGAAATCAAAAGATAAAATTAGCAAAGCTAGAGGATTAGCATATATCTCCAGTGTCGAGAATAATTCTGCAAAGCAAAAGAAAAGGAGATCATGCTATCAACATACATAGCTTGATGCCACATAAATTAACATGTTTAACCCTCACACACCCTGATCTTGAATGTATTTTGTTGCTGCATAAATATGAACAGAATGAATCAAACAAATCAAATAATCCTAAAGAATTAAGAGCCAACAATTGGCACACGATCGTGGTGCTGACATAACGACCGTTTTAGTACCAAATATATTCAGTGGGAAACTTTTGACTTCATAGAGAATGGAATGGGCATGGGCGGGGGTCTTCTCATACAGCTGATACCTTCTTGCCTTCTCATTTGGGACCTGAAAAGAAACAAGAAAAAAAATCGTGGCCATTAAAATCATTTACAATGTCAACTAAAAATATAGTCTTCCCCATGACTCCTTACCAGAGAGTAGATGCTCCAAATGTATTAAGAACTTATTGTCCAACATTACAGTGATATAAGCAAAATCCAGGAAATCACTAAAGAATTTTTTTACTCTTCTTGGAAATCAGATAAGCTTGTTTGGATGTAGCAGAACTTATGTCCAACATTACAGTGATATAGACATGTTATCAAAGTAATGCTACTGACACGCCCATGCGTGCGGCAATGGATATAAGCTGAGGCAATATATATGCTCATAGAGAGAGAATCCTTGAAAGGGTTGTTCTACAGTCTAAAAATATCATTAGTTCTCTCATGTATCTAAAAATATATAAAACAAATAATGGAGGTTTCATCCAGATTTCAATTCTTACCATTGGAAGTAGCTTAGCTTTCACCCCAGACGTTCTGTCATATGATAACCTATCCAAGAAAAATCAAAACTTTCTCAACCTACTTTTCGTAAAGAAGCGTGAAATTTTACAGCAAAAGTTCCACAAGCACATACGTGGCACTTATATTTGCATATTCACAAAAATGGAGAATGATATAAAGAGGAATATTTTAGGCTGACAGTCCGACACTATGTCCGATGCGGTTCAGATGCATGTATTTCTATGGCTAGATATGCATATAATTTTACATATACACTGGGAACGTGCATCTGCCCTGCTACCAAAGTGACCATTCTACGTTCCCTATGAAAGTTGTGCTTCTGCCAGGCATTTGTGGGAACATATGACATGCATAATGCATGATAAATGAAGCAAAACAAGAGGACTGGAGATTAAAGTGAGAATGATTCCTATATTTTCATAAGTTTCTAAATTGCTCCCAATCCCACAAAAATAAAATAGGAGATACTCCTTTCTCTCTGTAATACCTTGATGTAGAATGTTACTAACCACTTGCTGATTTTTGAAATAGGTATACAACTACTGGCTTCAATGTTTTCCATCGACTCCGCATATATACACATCGGTAAACTGTACATTGGTACGCACTGCAAGCGCAACACATTTGATGTGGAACTGAAACTACACACTTCAGAGAAGAAGATTAAGAATAGCACAGAACCACATGACGTGAGACATTCATGAGTTCCGCTTCAGCAACAATCATGCCTCCCATGCCTGCCTCTTGCCAGGTTAGCTTCAGTACGTACCTCAAGCGGAGAACTGGCAGATTGAGTTACGGCAAAGTGTGGAGCATCGGGCGGACGGCGGGCGAAATCAGCTGAGGCGACATTGAACAGCAACGTCGAGCACGGAACTTGCGATGACATTGACCCGAGCTTGCATGGAGAGTTGCGGCTCCTCCTTCCGCTTCCCACGTGGTGCCCAATGCCGCCGGTAGGACCTTGTGCATGGGAAGCCAACGGCACGCAGTCGACATTAGATCAGAACAGCGGAGAGAGGACCCGGTCCGGTGGAAACAACACTGGCCATGGTTTTCCAAAGGCATGTACGGCAACATAATCATGGGCACTCGTCACTTCTGAATCCATATACCGCTGCAACAGTTTTTATCTGCAGCCAAGACAGATTCACTGCTTGCTTATCATGGAAATTCTCAGAACAACAACTACGCTGACAGGCACGATGACACCAGCCCCTTCACCAACCACGGAAACACAACCGTCTTCTTCCGCATGGGTTGTATGACGGCTGGCTGCCGCGGGCACTCGACCTGTCGTCCATGATGCGGAGTTTGCACCACTCGAGGGATTTGAGTTTTCGAGCACCACGACGCTCGCGAGCCAGAGACCGGCCACCACATCAGCTAGCCGCCGGCCGTCGTTCAATTAGCAATCGAGGGACCATGAAGCAAGGCACTAATCCACAGAACCGCACAAGGAGCGGAAAAATCGAATCTTTGGGCCGCCTACCAATTAAGGAACAAGAGCAGTGGCCAAACCCGAGGAGACGCTCACCTGGGCGAGAACCGCCGTGAAGGACATCTCCCCAGCGGCAGCGCGAGGTCCTGCACGTCGTCACCGTCGCCCTTGCCGTTGGCTTCGCCGCCCTCTCCTCTCCGAGCGGACAACGGTCGCCGGCGCTGCCGCAGGTGAATCCACTTGTGCGGCCGGGAGCGCCAGGAGGCCGAGCCGGTAGAGGACGCGGAGGAGGAGGCCCTGTCGTCCTCCGGGGAGTCGCTGGCGATGTGGGCGGCCCCGTCCATCAAAAGGGGGCCCGCTGGAGTTCAAGCCCCACCGCCTGACCTCCTCCTGCGCCTCGTAGATCGCCTCCACGCCGTCCCCGGAACAGGATCCGGCCCCTGCCTCGCCTCCCCGACCGGATCTGGCCGGAGATCGCCGCCGCCGCGCCCGGCATCGTCTGCATAGCGGCCCCATCTCGCTCGGAACCGGCTTGGAGCGCCCGGACTCAGGAGGAAAGAGATGGTGATGGACTGCAGGCTGATTATGTAAAATATAAGGTGTTTTTATGTAAAGCGTGCTGAGCGAAACGTTATTCACTTAATCGTGGACTGCTGGTTGATTACCCAAAAGTACAGGGACTTTTTGCAAAAGTACTAACGACGGACGACCATATCAGCACAGGTGGCCGCGCGAGGGAGTGTTTGGGTGAAGTGCAAATACTGGGCTGACCTATTGCTGGTGAATTAGCTGCCATGTTTTATCATTTACCACAGCAAAATTGTTTTCAACAACTTCAGTATGCCTTCACGCCAAAATTAAATTAAATTATGCACCGTGCGAACATTTTAATTACGGTCTTTTTTGGCACCGAGAGCGGGAAGGCAAGTGTGAGTAGTGGAAAAAAATTGTACTCGCATATACTAAAAAAGAAACACGTCACTTGTTTTAAATGCTAGTGTTAGTGGAAAGAGCGTACATGAAATTTTCAAAGGGAAATGGAGCAGGCGTATATTGCTGGTGGAAAAACATTAGGAGATATTTTTTCCTGGTAACAGTTGGTGTTTGAATTCATTTTATTTTTTCGCATGCGGAAATGTCACATATTTTTCGTCCTGAATGTTTGTATGTAGCAGTTGGATGCGCCAAACAACACAAAGTTCTTTTCTTTTTGCCATTATTTTCAACATTGGAAAAAACACCAAGGAAAAATCAGCAAAAATGTACATAAAGGGATGGTTATTATGTGTGTGCTTGACGTGTTTATGGGCCTTGTTTGCGTTGTTATGACCAAAATTACAAGGTTGTCCAGGTAAACAAGAGAGCAACTAGTTGACGAGCGCTCCTTCGGGAGCCTCACAACAATAAACTGGGGCGCGCTCTTAGCCGCCGCTACGTGTCGCGCTCTGAGCGCTCCCTCCGGATTTTTTTATTTTTATTTTTCCGCACGCATTTTTGGCTTTTTGAACAAATTTTTCATGTTTTCATGACTTTTCGGTTTTTCACCGGTCTACCTTAGGTTTTGGACAAAACAATTTTAATTTTTTTTGCCCGAAAGATCCTTTTTCTTTGCTTCCGCGAGAGGTAGTGTTTTGCTTTTGTGAGAGGCACAACCATGCCTCTCAAAAACGGAAAAAAATTGTGTTTTCCTTTTCTTTTCCCCTTTTCGCGAGAGGCGCGATTTTGCTTCCGCGAGAGGCACAACCGTGCCTCTCGAAAACGAAAAAAATGCATTTTCTCTTTTTTTTTTCCTTCTGCGAGAGGCACGGTTTTGCTTCGCGTCTCTCCGAAACAAAGAAAAAAACATGTTTCTGTTTTTTTCCTTTCGCGAGAGGCACCGTGCCTCTCGAAAAACGAAAAAAATGCGTTTTTTTTCCTTTCGCGAGAGGCACGATTTTGCTTCCGTAAAGAGGCACAGTTGTGCTTTCGCGAGAGGCACGCGCCTCTTTCGAGAAGGAAAAACAAAACATGCTCCTAGTTCGGTTTTTTCCTTTGGTTTTTCTCGACCGGTTTTTTCGCGAAAAAAAGCTTGTCAGAACCTATCAATATGAGATTTAGTTTTGAAGATCTCGACGTGAGGAATCCAATGAGAAAACCATTAGAAATTTGAACGCACGATCTAAAAGATAAAACGTTTTGAATAAACCGATGTACGGAAAAGGAGAAATCTTTTATAAATTAAGCAGTATATGAGTAAGATGATGGTCTAGATGCAGGGGCTACCACAGAGAAGAGAAAATGGGTTTGCAAAGTTTACCTGTTGATTGGATCTGACAAGAACTCGACTTCATCGTGTCCCGTCGTCGCGATCTTCATAACAACAATATAATTGCCAACATACCTGTACCAAGGGAACATCAAAATCCTGGTCTGGAATTTACCCGTTATTTTACCCGGCTCCGTCTTCACACGTTACTCCTGGCCGTATGCAGTCGGCCTGTCTCCATACGCTCGCATTGAATACAGTACACGCCGTGTCATCGATTGGTTCGTCCAGCTAGCAGGAGCGCGCGAGCCCGTCCACACCATCGCTGCTCTCACTAATCACTATCATAATACCTTTCTTGTGAGCTCCAACAACAACAACATCTTGATTCCAACCATGAAAAAATATGCCCCAATAGCACCTAGAACAAAAATAAAAGAACCCCGATAACAATACATATCTTGTTTGCTGAAGACAATCTCACCATACAAAATCTGAGGAGTTTTATTAAAACTCGGCCAGATGCGTTTCCCCAAAATAATAGTATTTCATATGAACAGACACATAACTGACAGTATACAATGATTTGCATTTGCTAACTACTATAATGAGTTGTTTGCAGCATTGTGCCATCTCCTACAAAGTGCAATCCAGTATGTTCAGAAGGCAAAAGCAAATAGATAAAAACTACCAATGCATATGTTTGAAAAGTGAGTTCCTAATAAGATGAAATCATCGTTGGACTTCCAATCAAAGCAATTCATAGGATCAACACTTACAAAGATTCCAGTAAACGTTCTCATTGTCTTTGATTGATTACAAACAGATTTCTGCCTATCGCACAAAGCCCATGCTTGTAATCTGACGGGAACTATTAAAAACAAGTGAACATATCAGGAAAACATCTACTGATCTCCATCCATTACGCCATGTAAGTTGGTTCCCTTGGAGTTCAGGTAATACATAGACAACCAAATCAACTGAATAGAGAAAGAAATCTGCACTATACTGGTAGCTAAGCGAGACCTGCAGGAGCACAGGAGCATGGTTTGATCATGGAATTGGGAATCAGTTTAAAAAAGAAAGGGGGAGAGGCTAGGGTGGAAGGGATCTCACCAAGATGTAGCTATGGAGGGGGGCGACTGGAGGAAGCAGCTCGGGTGCTTGCATGGCTAGGTGGGCTCCGGCCTTGGGGCGGCACACGCACCATCCTGTCACCGCAAGTAGTAGTGCTGCAGTCCTTTCCCAACCGCCGTCGCGCTCGTGACTCCGAGCCATCGCCGGCGACGTCGCGCTCGTGGCTCCTAGCCGCCGCCGCCGCACTGCTTGATCTCTATCTGTTTGAAAGCAGGAATCGCGATTGGATCGAAGCACCATCTCGATGAATCCCCTTTTCTGGCGGAGGCCAAAAAGTAAAGAGGGACGAACCTGGGGCCGCCGGAGACGCGCCTGTCAGGTAGCAGTGTATCTGAAGATATATCTTCAGTTAACTGTACCATTCCTGACACTTACCGTTTCAGCTGATCCAACGGTTCAAGGGACCATTCGATCTACCTTTCCGTTAAAACTACTTCCTCCGTCTCATAATATAAGAGCGTTTTTAACACTAGTATAGTGTCAAAACGCTCTTATATTATGGGACAGAGGGAGTACTTTTTATGTTCTGGTTATTACCCCGGGTGCGTACACCCATATAACAGTCGGGTTGTGGCTGAGCTGTGCATCGAATCTTCTCCAATTCTCCTGATGGATGAACCCTAAACTGATATGGCTCTGCCAATAGCAATATACTCCCAAATCGGGATCCTTTCTTGCAATTTCCTGAAATTCGTCCACAGAATCCACCGATCCAAACCTGTAGAACAGCTAGGACCTGACAAATTGGTAATCAGAGCAGTGGTTCCTCGGTAGCTTCCGGTCGAGTCGAAATTTCCCCAGGAGAAGTATGAACACCCACCCAATTCCCTCCCTGATGTGTGGCGGCTGCAATGTAGGCGTGTGGTGACGGTGTTCCTTCACTGACGCATCTGGCGGCAGCGGATCCCGGGCGGCGCAAGTGGCGGTGATTATTCAGGTACAGATCAGTAGCGCGGAGTGGTTATGCTGGATCTCTTCCAGCAAGGTAAAATTCAACGTCCTTCGCTGATCCGTGTACCTTGGTGGCGTGGAGCTTTGGCGGCAGCATGATTTGGAGTTTAGAGGCTGGTTGCCGCAATTGCGGTGGTAAAATTCCCCCTCTCTCCTCTGGATCAGGGTGATGGGGCGCGCCAGGACAATTGATGAGACGGATCTGCAGGAGGTCTTATCTCTGCGGGATGATTTGGGTGTTTTTCAGCAGGAGAATGCATCGATGTGTACTGATGTGTCGAAGTTACAGGAAGATGTACAGTCTATCAGTTCCAAACGAGGTGAAATAGCACTGTAGGTTGGAGGGATTGAAAAAGATGTGCTAGATTTAGGAAAACAATTATCTACTATGAGCTTAGTCTTGCATAAATTGGTGGCTCCATCTGGTTCAGGAATTCAGGGATAGCAACAACCTGGTGTTGATCCTGTTGCTAGATCACCTACTCTGGAACAGCAAGAGCAAGAGTGGCCAAATAGTAGAACTAAGCAGTTGAGATAGCAATTAGAAGCAGAGAAATAGAAAACCAGACAATTGGAAGAGTTACACATGCAGAAATTTCCTCCAATCAGGACTGGTAGAAATACAGTAACACATGGTTATGTAGCTCAAGCTAATAGAGAAACAGCCAATGCAATTGGTACTCCAGTCACACAAAGAAGAGGAGAACACACACCTGTCTTCTAGCAGTACCAGCAGCTAGCTAGAGACAGACAATTGTGGCAAGGCTATTTTAGAACTTATAAGCAAGATATGCAAGTACAATTTATGAAAGCAAATGACAAAGGGCCCTAAGATGGATTTCCCTCGTTTTTCTGGTGAAGATCCTGTAGGCTGGATCAGACAATACAACAAATACTTCCAAATGGCAGGAGCACCTGAGGAATATAAGGTATCACTGTCTCAAATGTATATGACAGGAGATGTTGATGTGTGGCTCAGGAGATCTGGCCTTCTCAAGAAACAGTTGACATGGCAAGAATTTGGGAAGGTGATTATCAAGAGGTTTTCTTCCCAAGGCTCTTATGACCTCACTGAATAGTTTACTTCTCTCAAACAAGGCAGCAACACTGTGTCCGAATATACCAAGTTGTTTGAAGATTTGATGGCTGGACTTCAGGAAGAAAATCCTACATTATCTGAACATTGGTTTGTTAGATGTTATGTTAATGGGCTGAGAGATGGTATTAAGTATCAATTGAGACTGTTAAGGCCAACCTCAATTACTGATGCTTACTATTTAGCCAAGGAAATTGAACCTTGTCACCCTCCTCATGTGCCATATCACAAGAAAACAACAGTTCCTTACAACAATTATTGGCAGAAGAATGTCGTGCGCCTAGCAGCAAAACCAGTTATCAGTTACTGCAACAGTACCAACTACTAGTGGCACAAAGAACACTAAAAATGTTAATAATAACATTCAGAGAAGTAGAAAAGTTGGTGAATGTTGGAGATGTGGAGATAAGTGGTTCCATGGCCACAAATGCACTTTAGTGCCTAACTTGCACATGCTACAACAGGAAGTGGAAGAACCTGGTCCATATGAAGCAGAAGGAGATCAACAAGACATGTCAGAAGAGGGAGCAGAACAAAAAGAGCAAGCAATGTTTATCTCTTCACATGCTATGGGACAGCAACTTGCTGTACAATCTCCTACAGTAATAGTGTATGTTAATGGAAAAAGGGCGGTAGCACTACTTAACTCTGGAAGTTCAACTTCTTTCATCAGTGAATAGTTTGCTATTAAATCAAACTGTCATCTACTACCAGTTAGACCTAGAAAGATCTCTGTAGCTGGAGGAGGCATGCTGCTCTCTGCTGCTGTAGTTCCAAATTGTGCTTTTCAACTAGCCAAATAAAATTGGAACATTCTTTCATAGTCCTCCATCTTCCTAGTCATGACATGATTTTGGGATATGATTGGTTTTCTCTAGTCAGCCCTGTTGCTTTTGATGTGCCTCATAATCAATTCAGTTTTACTGTACAAGGCAAAACAACAATTACCACAGCGGTATATAACTCTAGTGAGAGAGATTTTGGAGATACCAGCAGAGCAAGTAACTAAACTATTGGAGAAATGTGTACAAGCTTTTCTTCTCCAAATTCACAATATAGTGGCTGAAACACCTGACAAACATTGCATTCCTGCTGCAATCAGCAAACTGCTAGTGGAATATGAAGATGTTTTTGCTGAGCCTACAAAATTACCCCCAAAGAGAGCACTGGATCATAAAATCACTCTGTTATCAAGAGTTGAACCACCTCATGTCAGACCTTACAGAGTACCACATCATCAGAAGGAAGAAATGGAGAAACAAATCAAACACTTGTTGGAGAATAACTTGATAAGACATAGCCAAAGTCCATATGCAGCCCCTGTTCTTTTAGTTAAAAAGAAGGACAGTACTATGAGACTTTGCACTAATTTCAGAAAGTTGAACACTGTGACAGTTAAAAACAAATTTCCTATACCAGTCATTGAAGATTTACTTGATGAGTTACATGGGGCTAAAGTGTTCTCTAAGATTTACTTGAGATCAGGTTATCATCATATCATACTGGACCTTGCAGATATCCATAAAATAGCATTTAGAAATTTTCTGGGACACTATGAATATCTAGTGATGCCCTTTGGATTATCAAATGCACAAGGAACTTTTCAAGCTCTCATGAATTTCCTATTTGCTAAATACAACAGAAAGTTTGTCTTGGTATTTTTTGATGATATTCTGGTATTTAGCACTACTATAGATGAGCATGTGGAACATTTAAAGCAAGTGTTGCAGATCTTGAGAGAAAATGAGTTGTATGAAAAAATGTCAAAGTATGCATTTACAGTTCCCCAGGTGGAATATCTTAGACATGTGGTTTCTGGGGAAGGGTTAGCTACTGAACCTAGCAAGATCAAAGCAATAGGTGAATGGCCCACACCTACTAATGTCACTAAACTGAGAAGTTTTTTGGGTTTAGATGGGTATTACAGAAGATTTATCAAGGATTATGGAACAATTTGCAGACAATTGCCTGATGCTCTCAAGAAAGGGAAATTTCTATGGACAGCTGAACAAGATAAAGCTTTCAGAAAACTGCAACAAGCTTTAATTATAGCTCCTGTTCTTGCCCTTCCCAACTTCAATGCCCCTTTTACACTTGAAACAGATGATTTTGGTTATGGCATTGGGGCTGTGCTTATGCAAGGAGGCAAACCATTGGCATATTGCAGCTCTTCACCCTGCCCCAGAAATGTTGCTCTATCTACATATGAGAAAGAAGCTTTAGCAATTCTGGAAGCTCTCAAAAAGTGGAGACACTATTTACTAGGAAGCTCTGTGATCATCAAAACTGATCAACAATCTTTGAAGTTTATCACTGATCAAAAGATTACTGAAGGAGGGCAACACAAACTCATGATGAAATTATTGGAATTTAACTTCACAATTCAGTATAAAAAGGGCGGCACCAATAGAGTAGATGATGCTATGTCCAGAGTGCTCCCAAAGTGCATGTATATGTCCACTATCACTCCTGTTTGGGCAGAGGAATTACTTCTTAGTTACCGGAATGACCCAGTCACAAAGAAATTGCAGGAAAAGTTGCTGCTACAAACTTTTGAGGACAAGTCTAAATACTCCATACATGCTGGTTGTATCAGATTTAAAGGGGAGATTCTTGTGGGCAGTGAAATAAAATTGAGAGAGAAATTGATTGTTGCCTTACATAACTCTCCTATGGAAGGACATTCAGGCATGAGGGCCACATATCAAAGAGTGAAAGGAATTTTTTATTGGCCAGGTCTTAAGCAAGTAGTAGAACAATTCATAGCTACTTGTCCCATATGTCAAAGAGCAAAACATGAGAATTGCTTACAAACAGGGCTGTTAGATCCTTTACCAGTAGCTGGTATGGCATGGTAGCATATTTCTATGGATTTCATTGATGGTCTTCCCAATTCTCATGGTAAGGATGTGATACTGGTGGTGGTTGATAGGTTTACCAAATATTCCCACTTTATTCCCCTTGCACATCCTTACATAGTTCAAAGTGTTGCTCAAGCATTTGTTGCATGGGCCACCCACACTCATTATCTCTGATAGAGACATAATATTTACAAGTCAGCTATGGAGAGATATCTTTGCTGCATATAAAAGTGAATTGAGATATAGTTCAACATACCATCCACAAACGGATGGTCAAACAGAGAGGATAAATCAGTGCTTGGAAACTTATTTGAGGTGCATGACTACACAAGAGCCAAAGAAGTGGTTAGCATGGTTACCCCTAGATGAATACTGGTACAACACCACTTATCATACAACATTGAAAATGAGTCCTTTTCAAGCTTTATATGGTTTCCCTCCCCCATTGATTGCTGAACTAGCAATATCTGGACCTGACAATGCTGAAGCACAAGACTTCTTAATAGCAAAGCAGCACATGTTGGACCAGTTGAAAGAAAATCCACTACAGGCCCAAAACAGAATGAAGAAGTATATATGCAGACTTAAAGAGAGTGGAAAGGCAATTTAAAGTGGGAGATTTGGTCTATCTCAAAATGGCACCTTACAGATTGGCAGCTTTTGGTTTTAGAGGAGCACTGAAACTTCAAAACAAATACTACGGTCCATTCTTGGTTCTATAGAAGATTGGCAACAGTGCTTACAAGTTATAGTTTCCAGATCATGTACAAATGCATCCAGTCTTTTCATGTGAGCCAGTTGAAGAAGCATTTGGGTCACAAGTTTATCCCTAGACCACATCTTCCTATGGTAAATGAAGATGGCGCCATTAAAACTGACTCAACTCTAGTTTTGGAAGTCAGGAAAATCCCTCGCAAGAATGTGCCAGTTGTGTAGTGGTTTATTCAGTGGGAAAATCTGGCACCCAAAGGTGCTACATGGGAAGATGCAGAGTTCATTAAACACACCTTCCCTACCTTCTTCAGGAACACCACCGAAGCTTGGCGGGCCGCAAACACAACGTCTTGAGGACAAGACAGCTCTTCAGGAGGGGGTAATGTGAGGTAATAGTGTATCTGAAGATATATCTTCAGTTAACTGTACCATTTCTGGCACTTATCGTTTCAGTTGATCCAACGGTTCAAGGGACTCCTCAAGTTACTTTCGTCGTCCACTGTTTTGATCTACCTTTCCGTTAAAACTACTGTTTATGTTCTGGTTATTACCGTGAGTGCGTACACCTATATAACAGCCGGGTTGTGGCTGAGCTATGCATCGAATCTTCTCCAATTCTCCTGATGGATGAGCCCTAAACTCATACGGCTCTGCCGATAGCAATATACTCCCAAATGGGGGCTCCTTCCTTGCAATTTCCTGAATTTTGTCCACACAATCCACTGATCCAAACCTGTAGAATAGCTAGGACATGACAGCGCCGGCGTAGCCCTGCGAGCAGGCGGTAGGACGGGAGTGGAGAATCTAGCCGGAGGGGAGGGAGGCGCGGACCGTGGGGAGCTCGGGGGGCGTGCTGCGCGGCGCCGGAGGTCGCCGGAAGCAGCCGACGTGGGTGGTGGCGGCGATGATGATGACTTCATGGGCGAGAGGGAGAGGAGGCGAGCCCGTGGTCCTCCTGTGGTCATATCTTTTCTTTACAAATCTGCTCGGACCGCGGATTGAATACTCCAAATGACAAGGTGTTTTGTGCAAAAATGAAGCATTTTTTAGATCCACTTAAAAAGGGACTGCGGGTTCAATTATCAAAAAGTACAAGGACTTTTCTGCACAAATGTCCCGACGGTGAGCAGACAGAAGTGATCGGTACTTTGTTATTAGGTAAAGATTTAGATAAACATAAACATAAAGATAATTCCCTATGATAGTGTGTAGGATTGTGTGGCTGCATGCATGCTTTCGTTTAGCTGGATCAAGTATGAGTTATATAAAGCCTCCAAGATATATATGTTAAAGGGTACTACCTCCATCCTGGTTTATTAGTTCCATCGCATTTTGTGTCAAATTTTAGCTAACAAAATAAATGTATGTCATAAAAAATAATATCATTGAAAACTATGCTCAAATACAAATCCAACGATATAATTTTTGGTGATATGCATTAACCTTTTGTTAGTTAAATCTTTGTTCAAAATTTGGCACAAAATACAAAGTGAATCAATAAATCAAGACAAAGGTAGTAGAAAAATAACAGTCGCACTAGGTAACCACAAATATATTTTTGAGCCATCACACATTTTTGAGTCACATAGTAGTTGTAAGATTGTTCTCATACACTAGAGTCAGAGTGTATCACAATGTCCAGGGTAAATATTTTACAACATTCATTACAAGCTAGATGGTAAATATCACAGACCAATAAGCAAGCAAAAAAATATAAATGAGGTTGATCCCGAACAGAGTGCCTCTGGCGTGTTGTGCTTCTGATTTTGGAAGATATATGTGATCATACATGCATACAGAAGGGACCTGGCGTGGCTTGAATCTGCGTTGGCATTTCCCCAAAGAGGAAGGGATGATGTAGCACAACTATGGCAAGTATTTCCCTCAGTTATGAAACCAAGGTTATCAATCCAGTAGGAGAACCAAGCAACACTATGTAAACGGTACGTGCATACAAAGAACAAATCCTTGCAACCCAACGCGTAAGAGGGGTTATCAATCCCTCCTTGGTAAAAATATAGATTAAATTATTTGAGTTTGAATAAATAGATCTGAATAAAATGCAAAATAAAATAAGTAAAGAAAAAGTGCAGCAAGGTATTTTTGGGTTTTTGGAATAATAGATCTGGAAACAATATGATAAAAGATAGACCCGGGGGCCGTAGATTTCATTAGTGGCTTCTCTCGAGAAAATAGCATACAGTGGGTAAACAAATTGCTGTTGGGCAATGGATATAAGATCAAATAATTATGATGATATCCAAGGCAATGATCATGTATATAGGCATCACGTCCAAGATTAGTAGACCGAAACGATTCTGCATCTACTACTATTACTCCACACATCGACTGCTATCCAGCATGCATCTAGTGTATTAAGTTCATGGAGAAACAGAGTAATGCAATAAGAACGATGACATGATGTAGACAAGATCTATTCATGTAGGAATGGCCCCCATCTTTTTATCCTTAATAGCAACGATACATGCGTGCCTCACTACCCCTTCTGTCATGCATATAAGAGATCAAAGAAACTCAAATAATATTCATGGATAGAACTGATCATAAACTCCAAATTCATCGAATCCTAACAAACACACCGCAAAAGAGTTACATCAAATAGATCTCATCAAGGAGACCATTGTATTGAAGATCAAAGAGAGAAGAAGCCATCTAGCTACTGCCTACGGACCCGTAATTCTATGGTGAACTACTCACACATCATCGGACGAGCACCAATGAGGATGATGAACCCCTCCGTGATCGTATTCCCCTCCGGCGAAGTGCCGAAATAGTGCTCTAGATTGCATATCGTGGTTCTAGAACTTGTGGTGGCTGGAATTGTGTTTCGTCGACTCCCCTAGGGTTTCTGGAATATTTGAGTATTTATAGAGCAAAGAGGCGGTGGAGGAGACCTCCATGGGCCCCACCACCCCTTAGGGCGCGCTAGGGGCCTTTGGCACGCCCTGGTGGGGGGTGGGCCCCATGGGCCTCCCCCCAGGTGCTTCCTTGGCTCCCAAGTTGTATTCTGGTCCAAAAAAATCTCCAAAAAGTTTCGTGGCATTTGGACTCCGTTTGGTACTCATATTCTACGAAGTAAAAAACAAGCAAAAAACAGCAACTGGCACTAGGCACTATGTCAATAGGTTAGTCCCAAAAAAGATATAGAATTGCTAGAAAATGATTGTAAAACATCCAAGAATGATAATATAACAGCATGGAACAATAAAAAATTATAGATACGTTGGAGACGTATCAGGACCTGAAGCGTATGATGTGTATAAGCTGGAACCACGTTGTAGTACACGTCGCATGTGCAGGGTGTCAGTGTATTAGGGCATCTCCAACGGCAGACACACAAATTTTCTCCCGCATCCGTCCGTGGATAGGGGGATCAATCCGCGGACATGGATGCAAGTGGCTATCATCCAACCGTAGCCGCATACATTTTCACAACAACTCAAAGTAATCGGATGAAATTCAATCAAACAGGACCATATTTCATATAAACACGGCCGGATTTCATCTAAACATGACGGATTTCATTACATTTACATCAACTAAACGGAGCTCGTCTAGTTAGGTATAATTAATCTAAACACGAGGAACACTTCAACGAGAAAGAAGAACAAACCGGTAACAAGAGCAACTGTATAATGAGAATGTGTATGACTCAGGAGGATACCGATGCATATGGGTTTTGTAAAGTATCGTGAAGAAAAGGGAACATCACATGATAACCAAATGTTCACTCGAATATCATTCGTGTAATCATAGGGATCGATATGGACGTCCACGGTTCTGCTATCGGTCATTGAACGAAGGGATTTCGTTCATGTCTATGATTTACCGAATCAAGCTTAAGGTAACCACAATCTTTTGCGTGTTAGTAGGACAAGAGTATCAAGGATTTATTTATGAAATTATTTCATTAATATTCGGAATAGTTCCGAGAGGAACCAGAAACATTTCGGGGTCACTAGAAGGGTTTCAGAGCTTATCGGGCAATACCGGGTATTTTCGATAAATAATATATAGGTGAATTTTTCGGTGATGTTAAATTAATAATAAAAGGCTCTAGTAATTGATAGGAGGCTTTTATATTTAATTTAATATCCATGGGCCTTAAAAGCCAAACGGTGGAAGGCAACTTGGGCCACAAGGGCCCATTATGGGTGGCGCCTGATACATCTCCAACGTATCTATAATTTTTTATATACTTTATATGCAATTTTATATCATTTTTGGGAACTAATCTATCAACTCAGTGCTTAGTCCAGTTTCTGTTTTTGCCTATTTTATTGTTTCGCTGAAAAACAGTACCAAATGAAGTCCAAACACGATGAAACTTTACGATGATTTTTTTGGACCAAAAGGAACCCTAAAAGCTTCGAGAGGAGGCCATAAGACGTACGAAAGAGCCACAAGCTCATACGGCGCGCCCCTAGGGGAGGGGGCGCCGCCTGAGCTTGTGGGCCCCATGTATATCCGTTTGACCTAATTCCACTTCTATAAATTCCCTTAAATCCTAAAACCACCAGAGAGCCACCCGAAACAAATTTTTCGCTGGCACAAGCTTCAGTTCTCCCGCGATCCCATCTGGAGGCCTTTTCCAGTACTCTGCTGGAGAAGGAATCGACCACGGAGGGCTTCTACATCAACCTTGCTGCACCTCCCATGATGTGCGAGTAGTTTACCATAAACCTACGGGTCCATGGTGGTTAGCTAGATGGCTTCTTCTCTCTTCAATCTTCAGTACTCCCTCCATTTTTATATACAAGGCCACAAACTCATATTAGAGGTACCAATATAAAATTTAATGCTTGCTTTGCAAATCAACTTTTCTTTTTGTTTAGTTTGGTCATTAATACGTCGTATGCATGCAAGCAAACTGAGTGGAGGAAGTAGCTGACTATCATTATGAATGCATGCATGCAGGTATTAAATAGGTTGCTAGTATGAGAAAATATCATTAATTTTGCCTCGATTACTGTTGGTGGCCTTGTATAGATGCAAAATGTATATTCTATAGTGGCCTTGTATAAGTAAATGGAGGGAGTACAATGTTCTCCTCGGAGTTCTATCCGATGTAATCTTCTTTTGCGGTGTGTTTGTTGGGATCCGATGAATTGTGGGTTTGTGATTGGATTATTCATTGAAAGTAATTGAGTCTTTTCTGAACTTTATTATGTATGACTATTATAGCTATGTAATGCTTTCCGATCTATGGTTTTTTTTGGCCAAGTTGACTCGTGATCTTCAATGGAAGTGGTGCATAGTAGTGGTTCAATCTTGTGGCGTCCTCACCCAGTGATAGCAGGGGTAGCGAGGCACGTATTATATTGTTGCTACTAAGGAGAAAATGGCATGGTTTAATCACATTGCCTGGTTTTATTTTGTCTACATTATGTTAACTTGCTTAAAGTGTTACTTTGTTTATCATGAACTTAATACCATAGATGCATGCTGGATAGCGATTGATTGGTGGAGTAATAGTAATAGATGCAGGCAGGAGTCAGTCTACTTGTCGCAGACATAATGCCTATATATATGATCATGCCATGAATAACGTCATAACTATATGCAGTTTTGTATCAATTACCCAACAATAATTTGTCTACACACCGTATGCTATTTTTATGAGAGAAGCCTCTAGTGAAAATTATGGCCTCCGGGTCTACTTTAATCATATTACAAAACCAAAAGTATGTTGTTGTAATTTTATTACTTTTATTTCACTTTGCAATTTATCCATCTACTTCTACCAGATTTAGTCCTTGCCATTAACGAGTACAAGGGGATTGACAACCCTCTTACCCGTGTTGGGTGCAAGTATTTGCTCTTATGTGTGTACGTACTGCTAAAGGTTGTTTGCTGAGTCTCCTATTGGTTCGATAACTTTGATTCTCTACTGAGGGAAATACTATCCGCTACTATATTGCTTCACCCTTCCTCTTCGGGGAAAATCCCAATGCATCTCACAAGTAGCAGAAAGAATTTCTGACTCCGACTCCAACGACGGCGACAAACACATCTCCATCTCCTGCTCCGACGATCAAGATCCTCCGCCAGCTGCGAACGCTTACAGCTACGCTAGTGACCAGAAGGCAAAAGGCCTGGCGAGGAAGTGGTGAAGAAGCTCCCTCCTATGTTTATTGTTGTTTTATAGTTGTCGAAGTTAAGAACTTGTCTGAAGGTTAACTCCTATGATCTTTTGGATGATGCACAGTTTGTTTATGTGCATTTGGTTGTCCGTTTGATGTCGATTTTGTGTGCATTGTTTGACCATGTAAAGTGATACGTCCATTTTGCATCATGCTTTTATGTCCATATTTATTGCATTATGGACTGTTATTTCACTTTGGAGAGGCCATCTTCAAGCTTCATGAGAAAACTGAGCATCTCCAAGCCTAGATCTATGACCTGCAAAACCAAAACTGGAGTATGAATATAGATTTAAGAGGATGAGTTTGGCTGCAGATTTAAGGATTCTGGATACTCGTTCATATTTTTATGATGGTGAGCCTATGCCTTGGAAGACGGAGGACAAGCCTCCCACATCATCAACTTCGTCATCCCCACCTCCGAAGAAGGAGACTTGAGTACATGTGTATGGGCACTCCCCTTGGCTTGTGCCAAGCTTGGGGGAGATGCCCCGGTATCGTATCGCCATCACATGTTTATCTTTATCGTTTACCTTAGTTTGATCCTTTTGGTTAAATCTTGATCTAGTAGAATAAAAGTTTTAGTATGATCTAGTCTTTGACTTTTGCTTTGTGTTCTATCTATGTAATCGAGTGCAAGAGTTATATAATAAAGATTAGTTTTGAGTTAAGGCTTTGCTTTCTTGCTTTGATCTTGGAAAATAAGAAGAATAAAATAAATAAAAGATTATATAATAATCTTATGGAGAGTGATGACTTCACATATAAGAAGTATGTCACATGAAATTTATTGAGGGTTAAAAAACATAGTATTGGTCATTGTTGCAACTAATAGGAAGTAATAAAGAAAGAGAGGTTTCACATATAAATACACTATCTTGGACATCTTTTGTGATTGTGAGCACTCATTAAAATATTATATGCTAATAAGTTGATGTTGGGCAAGGAAGACAACATAATGTGTTATGTTCTCTTATATCCGAGTAGAAGTTATATTGTCATGGATCCTCCAACATGTTGAGCTTGCTTCTCATCCTATGCTAGCCAAAAATTCCGCACTAAGTAGAGATACTACTTGTGCATCCAAAACCCTTAACCTAGTTTTGCCATGAGAGTACACTACATCTACCTATGGATTGAGTAAGATCCTTCAAATAAGTTGTCATCGGTGCAAGCAATAAAAATTGCTCTCTAAATATGTATGAATTTTTAGTGTGAGGAAAATAAACATTAAGCGAACTTGTGATGGGGAAGAAATAAAAGTGACAGACTGCATAATAAAGTTCTCTATCACATGCGACAATATAAAGTGATGTTCCATTGCATCAAGATTTTTGCATCCAACCAAAAAGCGCATGACAACCTCTGCTTCCCTCTGCGAAGGGCCTATCTTTTATTTTCACTTTCTGCCTTTATGCAAGAGTCATGGTGACATTAACCCTTCCTTTTATATTTTCTCTTTTTGGCAAGCACTATGTGTTGAGGAAAGATCCAGACATATATATCCACTCGAATGTAGGTGATCATAAATTATTATTATAGACGTTACCCTTGAGGTAAATGGTTGGGAGGCAAAACTATAAGCCCCTATCTTCCTATGTGTCTGATTGAAGCTTTGATCTCATAGGTATCGCCTGAGTGTTAGCAATTATGAAAGATTAAACGATGGTTGAGTATGTGAACTTGCTAAATAAGAGCTCTTACATTGACTCTTTCCCATGTCATGATAAATTGAAATTGCTTTAATGACCCAGACCATAGTTTGTTAGTTTTCAATAAAGTTTTTGGTTCATACTTTACCTGAACGAATTATCACTTTAGCCTAAGAAGTTATATGAAAATATATTGTTGTTCTAAAAGATGATCATGATGCCCTCATCTCTGTATTTTATTTTATCGACACCTCTATCTCTAAACATGTGGTCATGATTATCGATTTCGGCTTTCGCTTGAGGACAAGCGAGGTCTAAGCTTGGGGGAGTTGATACGTCCATTTTGCATCATGTTTTTATGTTCATATTTATTGCATTATGGACTGTTATTTCACTTTAAGATACAATTCTTATGCCTTTTCTCCCTTATTTTACAAGATTTACATGAAGAGGGAGAATGCCGGCAGCTGGAATTCTGGACCGGAAAGGAGCAAATCTGAGATACCTATTCTGCACAACTCCAAATGTCCTAAAACTTTATAGAGAATTGTTTTGGAATAAAAAATTATTGGGCCAAGAAACAACAGAAGGGGACCCACCAGGTGGGCACAAGCCTAGGGGGCGAGCCCTACCCCCAGGGCGTGCCTCCCGAGCTTGTGGGCCCCCTGGCTAGCCCCCAGTGTCCATCTTCTGCTATATGAAAGGTTTTGACCTAGAAAAATCATAAGGAATCTTTCCGGACAAAGCGCCGCTGTCTCGAGGCGTAACCTGGGCATAAGCAATCTAGGGCTCCAGCAGAGCGATTCTACCGGGGAAAATTCCCTCCGGGAGGGAGAAATCGAAGCCATCGTCATCACCAACGATCCTCTCATTGTGGGAGGGTCAATCTTTATCAACATCATCACCAGCACCATCTCCTCTCAAACCCTAGTTCATTTCTTGTATTCAATCTTTGCCTCGGAACCTCAGATTGGTACCTGTGGGTTGCTAGTAGTGTTGATTACTCCTTGTAGTTGATGCTAGTTGGTTTATTTGGTGGAATAACATATGTTCAGATCCTTAATGATATTTATTACCTTTCTGATCTTGAACATGAACATTCTTTGTGAGAAGTTACGTTTGTTCATGAGGACATGAGAGAAGTCTTGTTATAAGCAATCATGTGAATTTGGTATTCGTTCGATATTTTGATGAGATGTATGTTGTCTTTCTCTAGTGGTGTTATGTGAACGTCGACTACATGACACTTCACCATGATTTTGGTCCTAGGGGTAGGCATTGGGAAGTAGCAAGTAGATGATGTGTTGCTAGAGTGATAGAAGCTTAAACCCTAGTTTATGCGTTGCTTCGTAAGGGGCTGATTTGGATCCACGGGTTTCATACTATGGTTAGATTTATCTTAATTCTTCTTTCATAGTTGCGGATGCTTGTGAGAGGAGTTAATCATAAGTGGGAGGCTTTTCCAAGAATGGACAGCACCCAAGCACCGGTCCACCCATATATCAAATTATCAAAGTAACGAACGCGAATCATATGAGCATGATGAGAACTAACTAGACGATAATTCCCATGTGTCCTCGGGAGTGCTTTGCTTTATATAAGAGTTCGCCCAGGCTTATCCTTTGCTACAAAAAGGATTGGGACACCTTGCTGCACTTTTATTATACTTGTTACATGTTACCCGTTATGAATTATCATACTACCAAACTATCTGTTACCGATAATTTCAGTGCCTGCAGAAAATACCTTGCTGAAAACCGCTTCTCATTTCCTTCTGTTCCTAGTTGGGTTCGACACTCTTACTTATAGAAAGGACTACGATTGATCCCCTATGCTTGTGGGTCATCATAAGGCAGCTCACGTCGCATGTGTAGTATCTCCACTCCTAAGGGACGACTTGGTATTCTCCGTTTCGTCCGATTATTTTTCGTCTCAACCTCCCACTGGTTTATATTCACCTCCACATCCTACTACTACCCTGCATGCTGGTTTTTTATGCTTTGTACGTTCCGACCAATTTTTTTTCTGGACTAAACCCCACCTTCCCTTTTTCATACTCATCTTTCCATGCGCACACATGTTTTGTCGATAAAGAATCAATCTCTAATTAATATTAACAGATCGCTCAATCACATTAATTAACCTTGCCTTCACGAGCACAGCCCCCCGCAACAGTGCGTCGGGCACCTTCCTTCCCCCATAGCCAGTCACCCTCCCAACGCCGCCGCGTGCCTCACCACTCCCTCGACCCGCCTTCTCTCGCCTAGTGCATCCAACGTTGGACGCTCCTCCTTTCCCTATTGCGCCGTCGCCGCACACCCATCCTTCTCTCCCTCTTGCGCCACGGCCGCCGCACACCCCTTCTTCTCTCCGTCTTGTGCCGCGGTCGCTGCACCACCACGCCACCACGAGCGACTGCATCCCGCACTGTCGCAACAAGGCCTTCACCTCCGTACTATGTTGCGCTTGACGACCTCTGCCTGCAGCTCCAGGACAAGTAGTACGACATGGGCACCTACGACTATGTCTCTAGAGACGCGCCCTCCTTTGCATGTAACATCGACCACGCCAAACCTGCAACCCAGTAACCATAGCCACAAATGTCCCCTTCCGTGGCGTAGGCCCTAGATCGGTCCAACATGGGCAGGATCCAGCCATGGCGCTCCCACACGTGCGCTCTTCTGACCTCCCCTCTCCTCAGGAGCGAGGTGAGATAGAGCACTTTACGAGTCTACCTGACGGTGGATTGCATTGACACTAGATCTATGATTTCCCTTTGCATCTGATCTGTTTATTACCGTCGCTACTTAGCAGTTGAAGGCTGAAAATTCTATATATTAAATGTCATGAGTCTCTTGACCAGAGCATGTATGTAGTCTAATCTTAATGGAACTCATTTTGGTAGGGGTGTGGCTAGGAGAAACGTTAAGGATATGGGTAAGAAAGTAGGAAGCTGGATCCACAAGGAGTTCACCATAAGCCACATGGAGAAGCCCACAAATGCAAGTAATACAATTGCTTTGAACTCCCAAAGATTTTGTGTTGTACTTTATTTGTGTTGAAAGGAATCTGCGTGCACTAGTACAGTGAGCTCCTAAACAAACGGTTTAAAACCCCTTTCCACGACGGCATCTGGAACCGTCGCCAAGTGAGTGTGGGCGATAGGGGGGGTCCTTCCCAC
Organism: Triticum aestivum; assembly: GCF_018294505.1. Classification (NCBI taxonomy): domain Eukaryota; kingdom Viridiplantae; phylum Streptophyta; class Magnoliopsida; order Poales; family Poaceae; genus Triticum; species Triticum aestivum. The sequence goes on from NC_057796.1 coordinate 340,329,006, forward strand.
ATGACCCAGAAACCGTCGGGGATATGCCCTCCTGGCACACATGTTCGGCAAGATGAGGTCGTGTGCGACCGGCGAGCGCTCAAATACGGAAATACGTACAGTAGAGCTAAAAAATACAATTATATGGCGAAATTGTTTCCGGTTGCAAGTACATCCCACACAGTCAGTCCCCGCTAAACATTTCCGTTCATATGTACATCCCACACAGTCGCTCGAAGGAAAACGTTTCCGTTCACACGTACATCACACACAATTTTTCCCGTTAAATCGCTTGCATTATTGAATATATCAACACGGTCCATGGAAGAAACTGTGTGGCAAAGGCTGTCCATCACACATAGTTTTCATGTGGTAAACGTTTGTGCAAGGTGGCCTAACACAAACAGTTTTCAAGAGAAAGTCGTGTGTGATTGTGTCGGTGGGAACGACACCTATGGGATCACTGGAATCCCTTCTACGGTCGGCGGGCGTGGGGTTGTGAGAAGAGCAGGTTTAGGAGCTAGCACAAAGATTGTTTACCCAGGTTTGGGCCGCGAAGATGCGTAATACCCTAGTCCTGCTTTGGTGGATGTATTGAGTGTTCTGGAGCTCTCGAACTAGCTACGGTGGCTGCGTAGTTCCAAAGAGCCGAATCCCTCTCCAGTATGCCTCGGGCCTCCTTTTATAGGCAAAAGGGGTTGCCATAGTGGCACACAAGAGCTGGAATGGCCTACAGTGCACGAGCTTATCGCCCGGCATTACGGGACAAATCGCATTAAATGCGCTACTTAGGTGTCCATTAGCTTTATCGGGGACAGGAACGAGGCCTGTCCCGCCCGTCGCCGCTCCGCCTCGCTTCGACACGCGCCCAGGCCAGTGATGCGTGAAGCGCCATGTAGGCAGGCAGGCTGCTGAGGTGGCGCGGTGGCAGGGCCTTCACAAAGAGTTGCATGCCACCACGCAGGTGCTTGCTGAGTTGGTCTGGAAGCCGCATGTTGCCACGCAGGTGCCTGCCTAGCTGGTTGGGCTGGCAGCTACATGCGAATGGCGGCGGGGTCTTGGCTGGTGCGGGCCTTGCAGTGGCCCCGCTGACGCCCTCGGCAAGGGTCTTGCCGGGAGCCCGGCAAGGGTCTTGCCGCGGCGTTGCAGTCGTCCCCGGCAAGGCGCTTGCCGGGGGTCTTGTGGTTTTCCTCGGCTAGGATCCCGCCGAGGGTCGTCGTCTTCAGATCCTCATCTGATCTTGTGTGTTTATGATCTTGACGAAGATCTGCATGCCACCACAGAGGCGCCTCCCGAGCCCTGGTTCCAATGTAGTTGGTTGGTGGTGTTGGAACCCACGGGCTCAAGGGTGGCCTGCTCTGCTGGCATCGGGCAAGTTGCCCCGGCAAGGCTCTTGCCGGGGCCGCGGAGGCCACCCCGGCAAGGGTGTTTCTGGGGGGGGGGGGTCCACCTCGCCCTCTTGCTCTCTTATGTTCCTGGTCTTGGCGTTGTCTTGGTTGTCTTGTGCTTCGGCTTCTCTCCGGCTTCCCTCCTCTGCCCTGCTAGGTGTGGCCGTGGCACGCGGCTCTAACTGCCCGTGCACAAGTAAGGGGTCAAAAGGAGAGCCCCTACTTTTGTACACCAACAGGAGCCCCCGGGTCTGGGCCACACATAAGCGCGACGCGTTGTTGGGCCAGGCCCAGAACGGTGCGCGGGCAGGTGGGGCGGATTTTACCGCAGTAACTGCTTCGTCCGCTGCGCTTCCCCACGACCCGCGTTGAACGCGCGATGTGGAGGATCGTGCGTGACGTGGGGGTCATGCGTGGGGCGGTTCCCGCACGCATGCGTCACATCATAGTAAAGAGGAGGCTCGCGCCTTCCCCATAAAAAGAGGGAGGTGTGGAGGCGCGGCTCATTTACTGAGTGGACTCGGGTCACGGTCTTCAAGGCGCCCACGCCCCACGATCACGGGGTGGGGAACGGTTTCCTCACCCGTCCCTTCGACTCTGCTTGCTCGCCACGTGCCCTTCATGCATGTGCAGGCGGTGGAGGTGGGAAACCAGGCCGTCGCCGATTGGGGCAGCGGGTCGGTCCTGATTCCCTGCGCCCCCGATGACCGGATTGGTTGAGCGGGGCGGCCGAGCCTTGACCCCACCCCTTTATAAGAAGGGGGAGGGGGATGGCACTCCCACATTCTCCCAGCATCTATCTTCTTCCACTTCCGTCGCGGGTGGAAGACATTTACTCGCATCCATAGCCTGACGGTGGGGCTCGTCCTCTACTTCAAGTTAATGGAGGGCGGCCTGCTCTCCGTCAAGGTCTTCGGAGATCTTGGAACTCGCCTAAAGTGCTGTGTGGAGAGGTCCTCCGATGATGAAGATTCCTCCTCGAGCAGGAGTGACAAGGAGGACAGCAACAACGACGATGAGGGAGTCGAGCGGCAGGATGCCGACCCCGACTTCGACTGACCGCGCCGCCCCTCCCTCGGCCACACGCCCTGCCGAGGGCCTTCCTTGCCAAGCTCTCCATCGGGGCGCTCCCCGTCGTCTCCTTGGGCAGCTGGCGTAGGAGGGCCGGAGAAGGCGGGTGGCGACCGTCAAGTCGGAGTACGCGGGCACCGACGCCTTCGTCGCGTATTGCCGGTCCGCTGCCTCGTCTTCCAGCTCCTTTCCCGGCACCAAGATGTTCTCTTGGTGCCTTCTGCTCCTCGCACCTCGCCTAGGCGCTCCTTTTGCCCTCCTGCTGTCTTGTTCCACCTTTTGAGGAGAGGGACAAGAAAGGGATTACGGGCACCTTATCTCTTTTTAGTTTGTAAGCCTGTGGGCACTTGTTAATTTTAAGCCTTGTAATCCCCTTGCTCATGTTTTTAATTCCGTATGAACTGTACCTGTATGGGATGTTTTTAATGAAAAAGGGTGCTTGCCGGGTTTCTCTGTGCGTGAGCGAGGCCCATGCCAAGGGATGAATCCTTGTTATTTTTAAGATAAACATTGTCGCCCGGCAGCAGGCCTTGCCGTCCCCCCACTTCAGTCGACCATTCTCACGCTTTTGGCGGAGGCAGGGGTGAAGTAGAGTTAGGCCCCTCGTTCATTTTCTTGCCACCACGACTACGACCAAGTTTCGACCCAGGGGGATAGCTCTTGGGTACATGAAAAGGGGAGCACGGTGGTTTAAGAATATAAACGCAGTTTCACATGTCCCAGTTCCATACAGAAATGCATAACAGGGGATGAAAGACTTATCTGAATCCGCAGCCCCCAGCAACCTTGGCTTGTCGGGGTTGGATCCTTGTGTCTTCAGCCCCCGGCAGTCTTGGCTTGCCGGGGCCGGGGTGCCGGTTCGTCCTTTTTCTCCCAAGTGGCTCAGCAGAAGTGTCCATGTGCCCTGCGAACCAAAGAGGACAGAAAGACGCAAACTCGACCTCTAGGCTAGGGGTTAGTCGCCGCCAAGCACTATCAACCGTAACCGAGGGAGAGACTTAACCTAGAATGCATGCTATAACTTATGGCGCCAGCGCTTCGTTTATTTATGCTCAGGGTCTGCGCCTGGCATTGTACAGAGGGTTACATGCCTTGCCGGCAAAGCTTGTACAAAAGGTGGCCTGCCGGGAGGCCCGGCAGCCGCGCCTTATTGGTAAAACTTGCGAAGATGTTCGATGTTCCAGGAGTTGCTCACTGGGACAACATCTTCGGTCTCCAGGCAGACTGCGCCGGGCCTAGTGACTCGTATTACCCGATAAGGGCCTTCCCACTTCGGCATCAACTTGTTGGAATTCTTGGCCGACTGAACGTGCCGAAGAACAAGGTCACCTTCCTCAAAGCTTCGGGCATGAACCTTGCGGCTATGGTAGCGGCGCAGGGCTTGCTGGTAGCGTGCTGCTCTCAGAGCCGCCCGAAGACGATCTTCCTCGAGGAGCGTTGCGTCATCTTGCCGCAACTGCTCTTGCTCAAGCTCGTCATAAGCGAGCACTCGAGGTGACCCGTATGTGAGTTCCGTGGGGAGAACTGCTTCTGCCCCGTATACCAGGGCAAAGGGTGTCTGGCCGGTGGCTCGATTTGGCGTCGTTCTGATTGACCAAAGAACCGCCGGCAACTCATCAATCCAGCGCCTTCCACTCTTGTGCAGCCTGTCAAAATTCTTTGTCCTTAGGCCTCGCAACACTTCAGCATTTGCCCTCTGCGCCTGGCCGTTGCTCCGCGGATGTGCCACGGAAGCGAAACAAACCTTGCTGCCGAGGTCATGGATGTATTGCATGAAGGTGTGGCTTGTGAACTGCGTTGTCGGTGATGACTCTATTTGGCACACCAAAACGGCAGACGAGTCCCTTGAAGAATTTGACAGCTGATTGAGCAGTCACCTTTCTCACTACTTCCACCTCCGGCCACTTTGTGAACTTGCCGATTGCAACGTACAAGTACTCAAAGCCCCCGACAGCGCGGGGGAAAGGGCCCAGTATATCGAGCCCTCAGACCAAGAATGGCCAGGAGAGAGGGATTGTTTGAAGGGCTTGAGCTGGTTGATGAAGCTTCTTTGAATGGAACTGACACGCTTCACACTTGGTTACTAGTGCTGTCGCATCCTGGAGGGCGGTGGGCCAAAAGAAACCCTGCCGGAATGCCTTTCAGGCAAGGGCCCTCGACCCTATGTGGGAGCCATATATGCCTCCATGTATCTCCGCCAACAGCTCCAGTCCTTCCTCCCGGGGGATGCACTTCAATTTCACGCCGTTCGGCCTTCTCCTGTACAGGACGTCGTCGACGAACTGGTATAGGGCGGACCGACGGGCTACTTTCTCCGCTTCTTCCTGCTCCTCAGGAAGTTCCCCTGTTTGGAGGAATCAGACAGTATGCTGTGCCCACGCTGGAGCCTGGGGCTCGACGGCAAGGACCAAAGGCATTTCCTCAGCCATGGGCGCGGCTGTCTCCATGGCCAGGGCTTGGCGCCCTGCCGGAGCCAGTTGCCCTTTGGCGGGCTCAGCGTCCGCGGTAGCACCCTTGCCGGCAGCCCCAGGGGGCTCGGTAGGAAAGTACTTTCCGGGACCCGACTTCCTCCGCTTGTTCTGCCCCGTTGATGGTTCGACGGATGGTTGAGTTAACCGGAGCAAAAAGGTACCTGGTTCCACAGGTAGCTTGAATGCGGCGCGCTTTGACAGGTAATCGGCGGTGTCGTTCTCCATTCGAGGGACGTGCTCCGCTTGGATACCGTCAAAGCGCTCCTCCAGCTTCCTCACTTCATCTATGTAAGCTTCCATCAATGGGCTCTGATAATCCTTGTTGACCTGCCTGACAACGAGCTGCGAGTCACCCCTGATGATGAGCTTCTTAACCCCGAGGTCCGCCGCGATCCTGAGACCGGCAAGCAACCCCTCGTACTCAGCAGTGTTGTTGGTGGACATCTCCCGGGGAAAGTGCATCTGGATCACGTACTTGAGGTGCTCTCCGGTGGGTGCGACGAGCAGCACACCGGCACCGGCGCCTTGTAGCGAGAAAGCCCCATCAAAGTACATGATCCAGTCGCGGTCTACCTCCTTGCCGGGGAGAGTGGTCTCCTGGATTTCTTCGTCAGGCGTTGAGGTCCATTCTGCAATGAACTCCGCCAAGACTCTGCTCTGAATTGTCGAGGTACTTTCAAACTTCAAACCGAAACTTGATAACTCCAAGGCCCATTCCACAATCCTTCCGGTTGCATCTGGGTTGTACATTATCCGTTGCAACGGGAGGCGGGTGACGACAGTGATCTCGTGGGCTTGGAAGTAATGACGTAGCTTCCTCGAGGCCATAAGGAGGCCGAAGAGCAATTTCTGCACACCGGAGTACCTCGATCTAGCTCCCTGCAAGAGGGAGCTGACAAAGTAAACCGGGTGCTGCATCATCTTCTTCTTCTGCACCACCTCACTTGACTGCGCGGGCACTGCCTCGGTGGCATCAGACTCTGCCGGGGGCCTCGCCTTGCCGGCACCAGGCCCTGCCGGGGGAATCTTGGGCTTGCCATCCTCTGGTTCTGCCACCGTCACTGGCTCCTCGTTGACCTCCCTCTGTGCCACCAGCGCGGTGCTGACCACTTGATTCGTCGCTGCCAGATACAACAACAACGGCTCTTGTGGTTTAGGCGCAACCAGTATTGGCATGGAGGAAAGGTGTTTCTTCAGATCCTGCAATGCTGCCTCGGCTTCTGGGGTCCACTCCATTGGGCCTGCCTTCTTCAAAATTTTGAAGAAAGGAAGGGCGTGCTCGGCGGACTTGGAGATAAATCGGCTCATGGCGGCAACGCAGCCGGTGAGCCGACGCACATCCTTGATCCGCTTGGGCGCCTCAATCTGCTCAATAGCCTTGATTTTGTCTGGGTTTGCCTCGATCCCGCTATGACACAAGGAACCCGAGAAGCTTGCCGGATGGAACGCCAAAGACACACTTCTCAGGGTTCGGCTTGAGGTTGATCTTGCGCAGGTTGGCAAATGTCTCTTCCAGATCTTGCACAAGAGTTGGCCCGTCCTTGGTTTTGACCACTATGTCATCCATGTATGCCTCCATATTTCTATGGAGCTGAGGTTCAAAACCAATTTGGACCGCTCTTGCGAACATCGAGCCAGCACTCTTCAACCCGAAAGGCATTCGTAAAAAGCAATACATACCACATGGGGTGATGAATGCTGTCTTTTCTTCATCCTTTCTTCTCATGAAGATTTGGTGGTAGCCCGAGTAGGCGTCGAGGAATGATAACAGATCAACCCAGCCGTGGAGTCAACAATCTGGTCGATGCGCGGCAACGGGAAGGGGTCCTTAGGACAAGCCTTATTGATATCTGTGTAATCAATACACAGCCTCCACTTCCCGTTTGCCTTGCGCACCACCACCGGATTGGCCAACCACGTCAGATGGAGCACTCCCCTCACCAGGCCTGCTGCTTCCAACTTCCTGATCTCCTCTGTGATGAACTCCTGCAATTCCAAAGCTTGCTTCCTGACCTTCTGCTTGACGGGTCGCGCATGGGGGCAGACAGCAAGATGGTGCTCAATCACTTCCCTGGGAACGCCGGGGATGTCAGATGCTTGCCATGCAAACACATCGACATTCGCCCGCAGGAAAGTGACGAGCGTGCTTTCCTATTTGCTGTCGAGGGTGGAGCTTATGGTGAAAGTCCCTCCCGTGCCATCCTCCTTGATGGACACCTTCTTGGTCTCTGGTGGCGCAGCTATGGATTTCTTGCTCTTGCCGGTGGAGCTCTCTGGCACGTCCTTCACGGTAGCACAACACTCCGAAGAGGTGCGCTTGCCGGAGTGGGTGCGAGAGGTCTTACCGGTCTTCTTCTTCCCTCCCGGGGCTTCAGTGACAGGAGCAAGTGCCTTGGCGGCAGCTGCTGCAACTGCTTCCCGGTAGAGTAGGTTGGCGCACATCAGCGCATCCTTCTTGTCGCAGGGGACGGTGATGATGGTCATCGGCCCAGGCATCTTCAGCGTGTTGTAGGCGTAATGCGACGCCGCCATGAACTTGGCTAGTGCCGGGCGGCCAAGGATCCTGTTGTAGGGCAAGGGGATCTTGGCTACATCGAAGACAATCCTCTCCGTCCTGTAGTTCAACTCGCCTCCAAACGTCACAGGCAATGTGACCTTCCCCTTCGGCTGGCATCTTACCGGGTTGACCCCTTGAAACGTGCCCGTCTCCTCGAGGTCTCCGTCAGGAATTTGCAGCCTCTTGCTCGCAACGGGCAAGATTAAGTTCCGACCGGCCCCGCCGTCAACTAGCATCTTGTTCACCTTGAGGTTGCGTATCGTTGGTGAGACCAACAATGGCAAACACCAGACCGCAGTGGTGTGATCAGGGTGGTCCTCGGCGTCAAAGATGATGGGCATGCTGGACCACTTCAGCGACTTCTAAGCGTCGAACGATGGCTCCGCTGCTGTGATCTCACACACCCACTGCTTGAGCTGGCGGTGAGAAGTGTGCGGCGAGGCGCCACCATCGACGCACATGGCCTTCGTAGCCTTCTGAAACTCTTGCTCGCCGGACTCGTCGTCCTCGTCATGATCATCATCTTCTTGCTTCTTGTCATGGCCCCGAGCGGGCCTCTCTTGCTGGTTATCCTTGCCGCGGCGGCCACCTTGGCCGCCACGCTTCTTGCCGGATCCTTCGGCACTATCCTGACCCTTCTCCTTGTCCCGCCTCTCATACTCGGCCTTTTGCTTTTCGGCAAGCAGCTCGACCTGTCGGTAGTTCTGGAGGTCGTGGCCCTTGGTGCGGTGGATCTTGCAATACTGCTTGTCGGAGTCTCCTGGCTTGTCGGCAGCTGCCAAGGCCCGACAGGCGGCGCACCCGGCAATCTCCTTGCTGGGGTTGTCTTCCTTGACCTTCTTGGCAGCGCCGGTGTCGTCGGATCCCTCGACGGCAAGCACGACCTTGCCCTTGTGTTTCCTATTGCGACACCGGCCCTTCTTCATCGGGGCGCCGGTGTCTTCATCAGTAGAGTCGGTTTCCGCGCCGGCGTCCTCGCCGGGGTACTTCCTTCCCTCTTCAGCCCGGGCGCACCTATCGGCCAGAACATAAAGTTCGGCCACATCCTTAACCTTGTTCATCGCCAGCTCTTCACGCATCTTACGATTGCGCATGTTCTGATGGAACGCGCTAATCACGGCTGCGGGATGAACATCGGGGATGTTGTACTGCACCCGGCTGAACCTCTGTATGTACTTGCGCAGGGTTTCCCCTTCTTTCTGGGGAATGATATGCAAATCATTGGCCTGGCCATGAGCTTGGTGGCCTCCAGTGAAGGCACCAACGAACTCATGGCACAGATCTGACCAAGAAGAAATGGAATCCGCTGACAAGTGCATCAACCAAGACATGACGTTGGGCTTCAGTGCCAACGGGAAGTAATTGGCAAGCACCTTGTCGTCGCGAGCTCCAGCAGCTTGCATCGCGATGGTGTAGATGCTGAGAAACTCTGACAGATGGGTCTTGCCGTTGTACTTCTCGCCGACGTCGGGCTTGAACGTGCGGTGGGACGGCCACTGGAACTGCCGCAGCTCACGGGTAAAGGCTGGGCAACCCACCTTGTAAGGTAGGCCACCGGAGCCCCCCGGTGCTGGGTTGTCCATAGCGGGTCCCGCCCGCTTATCCGACTGGTGACGTGTATCGCGCCGGCGCTCGATGGTGGTTCGAGCGTCTTCATGGGCTCGTTCTCGAAGAACTTGGCACTGGTCGCGGTGGGTCCGTGGGTCTGACGACGCTATGGAAATGTTATCACATGCGTCTTCACGATGGACCGGCACCGGCGGCAACTGGCGCAGGGAGGAGAGTGTACTGTGGCTGCAGCTCCCCCGGTCATCCCACCGCTGGCATGTTGTGGCTTGATGGAGCGCCGGCCCGAGGGCCCCGCCGGTCGCGTCTTTGTTGGCGACGGCGACGAGGCTCCGGATGGTGGCCCTCCATTTGTCGAGCTTCTCTGCGGAAGGAGGAAAGTCGAGGAGTAGCTGCACGCGCGCCAAAGCTTCTGCTGGCATGGGTGGTGGCGAAAGCTGCGTGGACCGTGGCGCGCTTCGACTTCTAACCACGTTAGAAGGAGCTCTATCATGGCCCAGCGGTTGTGTGCCGTTTTTGCCAGCACTTCGGCGGGCATGCTGGCCTCCTTCGTCCCGCAAATGATGCATGGGGCTCTTCCCACGGCGGTGTCCAGGGTCACCGGCGTGGTGACGCTGCTCGTCGCGTGCACCCTGGGAAGAGCGCACCGTGGGCGTCTTGGAGGTCGCTGCGCCGCCCGTAGGTGGCACAACGACACCCTTGGAGGGCCCTGCCCCGCCTGCGGGGGGCCCAACCCCGTCTTTGGATTTGGCGGTGTGCGTCCCGTCGTCTGGTGCACGAACGACGCCACTCGCCAGGCTCTGACTACCAGGGCGATGCTGGTGCTCGCGGGCCGCGGCTCGGGTTCTGTCCGCGACCGGCCCGCTGCTCGCCCGCACTGGCATGGGCCGTTCGGCTCCCGATGAGCCAATCGCCATGATCGTCTTCTTCTTGGGAGCCATGGCGACGAAGAACTACTAGGCTAACTGCTAGACCAGATTCTCACGACTACGCCCCCTACTTGGCGCGCCAAAGATGTCGGTGGGAATGACACCTATGGGATCACTGGAATCCCTTCTACGGTCGGCGGACACGGGGTTGTGAGAAGAGCAGGTTTAGGAGCTAGCACAAAGATCGTTTAGCCAGGTTCGGGCCGCGAAGATGCGTAATACCCTAGTCCTGCTTTGGTGGATGTATTGAGTGTTCTTGAGCTCTCGAACTAGCTACGGTGGCTGCGTAGTTCCAAAGAGCCAAATCCCTCTCCCGTATGCCTCGGGCCTCCTTTTATAGGCAAAAAGGGGTCGCCACAGTGGCACACAGGAGGTGGAAAGGCCTACAGTGCACGAGCTTATCACCCGGCATTACGGGACAAAGCGCATTAAATGCGCTACTTAGGTGTCCATTAGCTTTATCGGGGACGGGAACGAGGCCCGTCCCGTCCGTCGCCGCTCCGCCTCGCTTCCACACGCGCCCAGGCCAGCGATGCGTGCAGCGCCATGTAGGCAGGCAGGCTACTGAGGTGGCGCGGTGGCAGGGCCTTCACGAAGATTTGCATGCCACCATGCAGGTGCTTGTTGAGTTGGTCTGGAAGCCTCATGTTGCCACGCAGGTGCCTGCCCAGCTGGTTGGGCTGGCAGCTGCATGCGAATAGCGGCGGGGTCTTGGCTGGTGCGGGCCTGGCAGTGGCCCCGCTGACGCCCTCGACAAGGGTCTTGCCGGGGGCCCGACAAGGGTCTTGCCACGGCGTTGCAGTCGTCCCCGACCAGGCGCTTGCCGGGGGTCTTGTGGTTTTCCTCGGCTAGGATCCCGCCGAGGGTCGTCGTCTTCTGATCCTCATTTGATCTTGCGTGTTTATGATCTTGACGAAGATCTGCATGCCACCACAGAGGCGCCTCCCGAGCCCTGGTTCCAATGTAGTTGGTTGGTGGTGTTGGAACCCATGGGCTCAAGGGTGGCCTGCTCTGCTGGCATCGGGCAAGTTGCCCCGGCAAGGCTCTTGCCGGGGGGGTCCATCTCGCCCTCTTGCTCTCTTGTGTTCCTGGTCTTGGCGTTGTCTTGGTTGTCTTGTGCTTCGGCTTCTCTCCGGCTTCCCTCCTCTGCCCTGCTAGGTGTGGCCGCGGCACGCGGCTCTAACTGCTCGTGCACAAGTAAAGGGGTCAAAAGGAGAGCCCCTACTTTTGTACACCGACAGATTGTTCATTGATCCAACATAGTTTATTCCTAGAAATTGTGTGCGTTGCCTGAGGTCATCGCCCATGGTATTTTTTTAACGACGGTTTGCAATAGCAAAACCCAATTAGCAGGCTAATTCGCCACTAGCAGGCTAATTATCCGATTATTCATAATCCATTTATTAATCTAATTGACAGTTCACATTAAGCACACAATATATTTCATTTTCATAATTGAAATACATCAGAGTACAACATCATATAGCTTCAGCACTCAGCTACCCCATTACACAACTACACCAGGACCAAGTTTCACATGCAACATCTATAACCTTTCGAAATTAGCATCATAGACAGTACATAGACCGATGTATCTCATCTGGAAAACTGCTGAAGCAGAAGGCGAATATTGAGCCTTCATTGATGTTGAAGGTCTTTGTAACTTTAGGCCAGTGCCTATGGATGATTGACCGTCCATCCTTCGTCCTCTTTAGGAACACTTTAATATTGAACCGTGGGTGTTGTATGAATACCTTCCTCACCTCCTGACCATACAGATGGTTTGAGAGGTAATCAGCAGTGAACTGCTTTGGAAAGGCCTGAAAACAAGGATGTGCATACATATCTTCTCTATATTGGAAATGGGGCAAAGGAATAAAAAAGGCAAGGTATAATAGTTAGTACCATCCTGTAGTGAACTGATGTCTTCTTCATTGTGCAGACAAAGATCTTGTTGTTTTTTGTCGCTAATTTCTTTATCCTAAAAATCTTTCTAAGTTTCTTGACTTGACTGATATTCATGGACAACTCATTTCCCCATATGCAAAAAGGGTCGAACAGTGGGTCAAAACCTCTGATAGCAGGATCTACATGTGCAAGACCAAATTGTTAAAAACCTAAATATTAGAATGGTTCCTGCAATTGCACAATAATGTGCTATTAGACAATGAACCATGCACGTGCTAACCTCGATTGTAAACCTCAGTGCTTCCCATTGTTTCCCTGCAACACATATATGGTAGTTAGTCATCAGGTTAAGTAAGGGTTCGCATGCTATCAGTAAGATATGTTGATGAAAAATAATCACATTGCAGATTCATCAAATTAATTCAAGCCACAGGGAAAGCCCATTTATCCAAACCAAGCATGATTAAGAACTAAGAAATATAGAACTTGTATATGTTTCTCATGTATTAAGTGCAGCCAAATTCGATTTATTCCTCACATGCACAACAATACAAAATTCTACCCACGACAATTGGACATCACATTGCAGAATTGAACCAAGCAGTTAACTAAACACCACAACAAATGAACTAAACATTAACTGAGCACCACATTGCACAATATAACATTGAACCAAGCATTTAACTAAACACCACAACAAATGAACCAAACATTAACTGAGCACCACATTGCACAATATAACATACTCCTAATAGAAGATCAGACAGTTAACCAAACAATTAACTACAGCCAATTGTAGCAATTGTATTTGTTTCTAATGTATCTACTACAACCAAATTCAATTTATTCCTCACATGGTATACAATAACAGAATGCACCCACAATTTTGTAAAGATAAATTCGATTTATTTCTCACATGGAAGACAATACAAAATTGCAGCCTGAAGAATTTAACATCACATTTGCAGAATTGAACCAAACAGTTAACTGAAGAAGGCAACTAATTAACAAAACAGTTAATAAGTGAGCACCACACTACACGACATATAGAACATATACACTAGAGCAACAGATTGCATGGTAAAATTAGATAGCACAATTCACTAGAATTTGTGAAGGAAAGGCAGGAGCAGCACACACAACGGGTAAACCGAGCATGCATTACCGGCGTAGCTAGCAAATGGCAAGGTGCTCCTTCAAGATCCGGGGGTCGGCACGAATGGCAGCAATCGCGACCTCATCCGCGCGTGCGGCCGCGATTTGCTTCTCCGCTGCCAAATGCTCCTTGAGGTCCTGGCTATACTGCGTGCACCATGGCTTAGGCCGGTGCTTATTTGGTGGAGGGGTCGGTGATTTGTGTGAAAGGTGTCGCGCTCGCGCCGGCGGTAGGGGCATGTGGGATGTGGAAGGAGGAGGAGGATGGGGGTCGGGTGTGGATTACCTGCCTGGATAGGCGAGGCCGAGGAGCGTGAAGGAGGGTCGCCGGCGAGGAGGCGGTGGTGCTGCAAGCAAGGAGTGAAGGTTTCAACTTGGAAAGGAAGGCGGAAAGAGGGGAAATGTGGCTTTAGGTAAGGGGGAGGGGCGGGTAGGTAGATATTTCCGCGGAAGCCGAAAATTTGGAATCGCTTCAGCCAAAAAACTGGCGCGCAAAGTGTCATTGGACACGGTCCCTTATTCAGAACTGTGTACGATATGTGAACATCACAAACGATTCAGATAGCTTAACCCGTGTGTGTGGAGTTTGAACGTCAAAAATTTTGGTTCAGATTTCCCTGGTTACAGTGGTCATCCACGTCATTGCATAATTTGGGTACACATTTTATGCGCATAATTCAAATTTGAACTACATGCACATGCTCCAGTGCATATAACTTATTGAAAAATCAAATATGTGTCCTTGGTTGCATGCTTAGGTCCCATGCAAGAAATGGGAATGAATTTCAAACACCCTGCCACCGTCACTCGGCCGCAAACATTGGGATGCCTGGTTTTTAAATTCTAGTAAATTCGAAACTCGTCTGAAATTCATGAAACTTGGCATGCTATCATGTAGCAGCATCAACATGCCGTGGTACAAATTTTGTCCCATTTGGGGCAGGTTTGGGTATAAGCTTCTCACAAACCAGAGCTTCTCACAACAAGCGTGATGGTTTCGGTAGGGAACGTGCCACCTTTGGGGACGAAACGATATCCGTTGCCTCTTATTGCTTTCAAATCTTTTCGAGTGTCAACATAGAACAACAGGAGTGTTGTGCGAATATTTGTGATTTTTCGGGGTTCGTTTGGACATTTTTATGCATTAACTGAGTTTTCAATGCATTTATGTGCATAATTCAAATTTTAACTACATGCACATGCTCCAGTGCATATAAATTGGTTGAAACATCAAATCTGTGTCCTTGTGTGCATGCAAAATCAAATCAAATCAAGAAATGGGAATGAATTTGAAACACCAGGGCACCGTTGGATTGCCGGCAAAACATTGAGATGCCTGGTTTTTAAATTCTAGTAAATCCAAAACTCCGTTAACCATTCATGTGACGCCACGTGTCTTGGTTTTAATGGTTTTAGGAGGTGCCGTGCGGACAGCTGCTTGACCTTGACTGAACAGGAGGCGTGCGAGCGCCGTCCGGTGCGCAGGTTGACCGAGAGGCGTGCAAGCTGTCCTCGAGTCCGCAGGCTCATCGGGAAGTGTGCGAGTTGTACGCTGGGCAGGCTCACTGGGAAGTGAGTCCTTTGATTTCCATGGCCGCCCACCTTCTCGCGTCCTCTCCATTAATGGCGCCCAAGCCACAGTTTAATTCGCTTTTTAAATATAAAACACTCATCGCAAACGTTTTAGTTAGAACACCCGTATGCAAACCGACAGCTTCCCCAGGAAGCCAAGAGAAAATGTGCCGAGCAGGATTTCTGCAGCTCTTGATGGCAAACGATTTAGATAGAACACCCGTATGCAAAGTGAGAGCAGCGCAGGATTTGTGCATCCCTTCAACGCAAACAGTTGTTCTGGATGACCCGTGTGCAACCACGTACAAACAATTTGGTAAGATTTGTATCTGTCATATTGGGTATGTTGCCATTTGTCAAACTGGAAAGATTTACATTTGTTGATCTAGTAACGTTGCCATTTGTCAATCCTTGTAACACTGCGTCAAAATATGCAGCTAGAAATCATTAGCACTATGTAATTTTTGCAACTAAAATTTAGTAATTAAGCATAGATTTCATTCATAGATTAAGCAGTCGTTCTTAATTTATACAAACAATTCAACTCGATAGCTGAACCGACCAAACTTCTCCCCAATTGTTGCCAACCACGTACTGAAATAGCTAGTTCAACTATATATACTAGCTAATTTTAAGTACGTTGTACAGTTCGACCACACATCTATAGTCAGATGAACCGAAAAAATAGCCCCTAAATACTACTACTACTACCACGGAGGGGCTTTGTGCTACTTCCGGCAGCCTCTCCTCTGCCGAGCACGCTTAGTAAGAGGCAGAGGAGGAGGAGGAGCCTACCGACGAGCTGGACAAATGCAATACGGTGCCTGCCGCTGCTGCACGTTCAGCGACGCTCGCCAGCTCGAACGCCCACTGCCGCTCCAGACGATCCCTCTCGAAGCGGCCGTACTGCTCGTAGATCTCCTGATTCCTCGCCTCTGCATCGGCGTGTGCTGCGGCCACGGCTACAGTAAGGCTCTTTGCGTGCTCGATGAGGCGCTCCTCCTCCTCCCGCAGGAACTCGATGTAGCGCGCAAGGTCGCTGACGCACGTGCGGGCCTCCACCTCCGCCCCCTCCTTCGGGCGGCGGTGGTGGAGCGGGTGATGATCCCGGCGGTCGACGGTGGGCTGGTGGCCACAGCGGCCGACGATGGGGTGGCGGCCACGACCACCACCTCCTGCCTTCGGGCCGCGATGGCGGAGCGGGTGATGGCCATGGTGACCGGCAGTGGGGTGGCGGCCACGACGGCCACCTCCCGCCTTTGGGCCGCGGCAGCGGAGCGGGAGATGGCCCTGGCTTTCGACGGTGGTGTGGCGGCAACGGCGGCCGGCAACAGCTGCCGACGGGCAGCAGGGGCGGAGCGTGTGGTGGGTGTTCCGCGCACACCCAACAGGGACGCCACGCGCACTACACTACGCCGGGGACTGCGCCGCCGCCGCGGTGTAGCCTCCTAGCTGGAGCTATCCTCTAATGACGGCGGAGTGGCTGAGCGACGATGACGGACCAGTGCCATTGGCGATTGTGGGAGAAGCAGACGAGATAAGGTACAGGGAGGGAGGGGAAAATGCGACGCAGGACTCGCCGACCGTGAGGGTTTTTATAGCAGGCCGGTAAGCATTGGGATTTTGGGGGATTTCACCGAGTCGGGCGGGAACCTGCGAGGTTGCGTGGGAACAGGCTCACTGACGATTCATTGGCGCCACCGTTTCGCCAAAAGAACGCCCCGCGCGCTGCGCAAGCTTGCGCTGTAAGCCGTCTGCGGCAGCGGGGTGACAAGACGTGCGAGAGGAGGACGAGAGGACACGTACACATACAATTAATAAAAAAACATTTGCGATTTAATTACCTACTATACCCCCGTCCTTGTTTATAAGTAGGATTTAACTAATAAAATACGAATGCATGTCGCCATCGATTATATCGTTGGAGTCGTATTTGAACATAGTTTCCAGCAATTTTTGTAACATGCATTAACACTTTTTTTGGTTAAATTTAAGGTTATACACCAGCAAGCGTTTGCCCGCAACACACACGGCTTATTCCATCACAAACAGCTCTGATGGATCAACTGTCTGCCACATATCGCACACGCAACTCTAATCTGATTCGTGCTTGATGTCTCCGACATCGCTCGCATAGTTCGTCTTATTTGCCACGTATCACTGTGCCGTCCTCTGCTCGCGTCCTTCGGCAAGCTCCGCTCGCCGTTAGGCGCCGCAGCACGCTCTGTCGCGTCCGTTGGCACGCTCTGCTCACGTCCGTCGGCCCGCTTGGCTTGTGGACAGCTTTTCCTTGAGGCGACCGCGGAGCGCTCTGCTCGCGTCCCTCCACGCGCGCTCTGCCAGCGGTTGGGCGTGCGCACGATCACGTCGGGGGCCCCATATGCATGCGGTTGCGCCGCGTGCGTTGCCACGCGATGCAGTTACGTGCGGCACGTTGGAGTTACGCGCTGCAAATTAGAACTGCCATCAGGGCCTGCCGATATTCCTGGCCGTCCGGCTTCCCCTTTAATTCCCGCGGCCATTATAACCTTAGTCTCTTCAACCTTTCGATCGCGCCCCACAACACAACAAGCACACCCATGACGACACATAGAGAGGGGATGTCCGGCGGCGCTCCAATGGAGTTCGGCGAGCATAGAGTGGAGACCCACGCGAGGGAGACACATCTCTCGGTGGTGTACACCATCGACCCGGCCGTGGTGGACGACTACATCAACAGCGTTGAGCAGTTGCTTGCTGGATACAAGTACAAGGTGGTCGGCATTGACCTCCAGTACACCGCCGGTCGTCCCGACATAGATCAGAAGGTTGCCGTCGCCCAGTTGTGCGTGCGCCATCATATCCTCATCTACCACTACTGCATGGCCACAGAGCCTTGCGACCGTTTCAACAGGTTTGTCAATAGCACCGCCTACATGTTCGCCACGGTGGATACCAAAGACGATGTAAAAGTTCTCAGTGTTACGGGCTTGGCCTGCAAGAACCTTGTCGAAATCCGTGACCACTACAGGGTCTGGGGCAGCACGAAGCAGGACTCCCTGGTCGAACTCGCCTCGGCCATCATCGACCCCTACTACGAAAAGATGAAGCAGGATGCCCAGAGAACAAGTCCCGTATCCTGGCACAAGGCCTGGATGCGGCAACTAGATGAACCTCACCTCAGGTTCGCGGCCAAGAGCGTGTACACATGCTATGAGATGCACAGGTGGATCGTTGACATGATGAAGTGCCTCGTTACCCATATCGACGAGCCCGGATTGAGCCACAAGAAGAGCAACCATCACAAGAAGTAGATGATGATCAGATGATCGTTTATGCTAGTTAATCATGCAAGTAATATATAGTTTACTTTATTGGTGTGTGTGGAAATGTCATGTGTGTAGTAGCCACCTATGTAATTATGCATGTAATAGTTTACTTTGGTGTGTGCAAATGCCATGGTTGTAGTAGCCACCTATGTATGTGGATGTTTAATTTGGTTATGCAAGCATGTCCTTATAAGTGTGTGTGTATATATATGTTGTTGTTCTGTATGCAATCCCATCGCACAACACACATGTTTTATTAGCAGCAACCGTCTGTGTTCTTATCGGTGTTCACACACATTTCTGATTACAGACCTGTTTGTCGCGTATCACAAACATCTTGTTAAGCTGAACCGTTTTTGTTCTCATGTCTCAACGCAAATAGTTCATCCGAGTGAACCGCATGCCGTATATCGCACAAACCTTTGATCTGGATGACCGTTTCTTTTGTGTTGCCTAATCACAAACAGTTCATCCGAGTGAACCATATGCTGTGTATCGCACACGCCTTCATCTGGCTGCCCGTTTCTTTTGTTCCTCCTCATCGCAAACAGTTCATTGAACTGAACTGTATGCCCTTCATCGCACACGCAACTAAAACCTGAACCATGTTTGATGCATCCGTCATCGCAAATGTTTTACACATTTCTGACGGTTTTCATACAGCACCGTTTGCGATTATTGCATCGCACACAGTTTCTCGAAGGGTCCCTGATCGTAGTGTCACGTTAGCAGCATCCTGCAGTAGTGGTGGTAGCTTTCGGACATGTCAATTTCACATTTTGTTGATCTGTTTTCTAAAGGACCAGACATCCTATTATACAGTATCCAACTACCAATTCGTGAGTAGCAGTTCCTTTTTCATTAAGGTTACTTGTGTGATCTACTTGTTGAAAGAACATGTGGTGCCCCCATGTGTGGTTTTGGTAATTGATGACATTCTCTATGGACTAATGGTTGCCTTGAGTTATATTCGTAGGGTTTGTCCATAGGCTTTTCTTGAAGTCCATTTGTTGGTTTCAAGGAGTTTATGTGTTGGCCATGGTGCTCTTCAAGGAATTATCCGAAGATTGGTCCTGTGAGAGTTGAGCTTATTGCAAGCATGTCTTGAAGAAGAAGATTGTGTGAACATTCATGTTTAGCTTCAAGACATCATCCTAATGAAGAGAGTTGGAAAGATTCAAGGTTTATCAAGACTAAGTACAAAGAGTGATTCAAGTTGATCAACACACAAAGCGTAGAAGATGTACTAAGCGGGATCAAGTGATCTCATGGTATGGTAAGCATTGTCCATTACGCTTTGTGTACTAACCCGTGGTCTATGTGAGAGTTGCTTGTGGGGTGAGGTATGGTTCCATGGGCTTGCATCAAGAGGAAGATCTCATACAACCCATGGAGGATGACATCAAGTGGTGATCGTCATCAAGGTTGAGGTGTGAAAGTTCGAGTGGAGCATCACGAAGAGATCATGCTTGAAGCTTTCTGTCCATTATGGTGACAATAGACTTGTGAAGATGTGCCGAAGAGTGGCTCACCCATAGTGGTGTATGGGGGAGCAATCAACTAGTCTTCATCGAGCCATCGCAATCAAGAAAGGTGGTCCAACTTGAGGAATTCAAGATCGTCATCATCTAGCTCAAGTGGACTTTGTGCAAGGCAAAGGTTTGTCCTTGATAGGTTTTCTATTTTACCGGTCTCATGGTGGTAGTTGGGAGACCGGGTTATAGGATCGATTGCCGTACTATCAAGGGGGGCTCTCAAGTTAGTAGCTTGATCATATCATTCATAGAGAGCTCAAACCATTGCATCCTTGCAACATTTTCCTTGGTTCTTGTTTGGTGTTTCTCTTTGTGATTTTTAGAGCTTATGGTCATCTTCATGACAAGCTCGAGTTCATTGAAAAGGAGTTCACATATGCATCTTCTATGATGTTTTCGATGTTGGAGTTTATGTCGGTTCTTCATTCGTAGAGGTTTCTCATCTCAATATCTTAGGAATATCTCCCCTGCCACTTCTTACTATCCAACAAGCTTGAGCTTGCTCAATTCGGAGCTCATTTGCAGAAGTTGTGGCAGTTCAGGCTTTATTGGATCCATCTGTTTCTCTATGGCAGTTTTCAGCTCCCAAGCGGTAGTACCGCTTGTACGGTACTTCCGTTTTGAGCTGCCGCACTATCTGCCACTTGTTTTCGTGCTCTTGTAAATGGGCGGCAGTTGCACGGTAGTAGAGGGCGGTAGTACCGTTAGCGCGGTACTACCGTTTGTCCACTGCCACTGCCACTACCGCTTAGTTTTGGGCTGATGTAGTCTTTTCTGCTCTCGCGGTACTAGGGCGGTAGTAGGGCGCGGTAGTACCGCTCCGTGCGGTACTACCGCCCGGTCACCTCCTAGTACCGCCATTTATCTGTACTACATGGCCTTTAGCGGTAGTACCGCTTGTGCACGGCCTATGCACATAACGGTTGGATTTTGGGGTTCCTATAATAGGGGGTCTTCTACCCATTGCATCTTTGTTGGAAATATGCCCTAGAGGCAATAATAAAGTGGTTATTAGTATATTTACTTGTTCATAATAATCGTTTATTATCCATGCTATAATTGTATTGACTAGGAACTCAAATACATGTGTGGATACATAGACAACAACATGTCCCTAGTGAGCCTCTACCGGACTAGCTCGTTGATCAAAGATGGCTATGGTTTCCTAGTCATAGACATGAGTTTTCATTTGATAACGGGATCACATCATTAGGAGAATGATGTGATGGACAAGACCCAAACTATAAGCGTAGCATATGATCGTATCAAGTTTATTGCTATCATTTTCTGCATGTCAAGTATCTGTTCCTATGACCATGAGATCATGAAACACACGGACACCGGAGGAGTACCTTGTGTGTATCAAACGCCGCAACGTAACTTCGTGACTATAAATATGCTCTACAGGTATCTCCGAGGGTGTCTGTTGAGTTGGCATGGATCAAGACTGGGATTTGTCACTCCGTATGACAGAGAGGTATCTCAGGGCCCACTCGGTAATACAACATCACAATGAGCTTGCAAGAAATGTGACTAAAGAGTTAGCCACGAGATCTTGGATTACAAAACGAGTAAAGAGACTTGCCGGTAACGAGATTGAACTAGGTATGGAGATACCGACGATTGAATCTCGGGCAAGTAACATATCCCCGGACAAAGGGAATTGCGTACGGGATTGACTGAATCCTTAACATAGTGGTTCAACCGATAAAGATCTTCATTCAATATGTATGAACCAATATGGGCAACCAGGTCCCGCTACTGGTTATTGACCGGAGAGGAGTCTCGATCATGTCTGCATATTCCCGAACTCATAGGGTCGCACTCTTAACGTTCGGTAGCGCTAGGGTAGTATTGAGATATTAATAGTGAAAAGTCCGAAGGTTGTTCGGAGTCTTGGATAGGATCCGTGACATCACGAGGAGCTCCGGAATAGCCCGTAGGTAAAGATTCATATATGGAAAGTTGTTATCGGGGTTCTGGAAAAAGTTTGAGTTTTTTCGGTATTGTATCGGGAAAGTTCTAGAAGGTTCCGGAGTGGGGCCCACCTGCATGGGGGACCCACATGAACGTGGGTAGTGGGGAAAGTCCCCACAACCCTGATCTAGGTGCACCAAGACCCTCCCTTAAAAGGAATAGTATCATATCCCAAACGGATAAGATCAGGATACCTAAAAAGGGGAATAACGATCGGTGGGGAAGGAAAGGAGGGATTTCCTTCCTCCCCCTTTGGCCAACGACCCTAGGGATTTGGAGGGAAAGCCACCAGCCCCCTCCACGCCTATATAAAGGTGGGGAGGCATTGGGGGCAGCCACCCCTTGGACCCTTGCCCGTTACCTCTCTCAACTCCTCTCACATTTCACCGGTACGCGCTTGGCGAAGCCCTGCCGGAATTCCGCTGCCACCACCACTAACAAACCGTCGTGTTGGTCCCGATCTCATCTACCTGCTCTCTCTCACTTGCTGGATCAAGAAGGAGATGACGCCGCCGAGCGGCACGTGTGCTAAACTCAGAGTTGTCGTCCGTTCGGCACTTGACCGGAAGTTCGTGGACGGATCGTGATTGGATCACGAAGACGTTTGACTACATCAACCACATTTCTTAATGCTTCCGCTTAGCAATCTACAAGGGTATGTATATCCAATCTCTCTCGTAGATGTGCATCTCCTAGATTGATCTTGATGAGAGTAGGAAATTTTTTGTTTCCCATGCAACGTTCCCCAACACCAGTATCAAAGCTAGGTCTATGCGTAGATGACATCACGAGTAGAATACAAAGGAGTTTGTGGGCGTTGATATTCAGATTTCTTCCTTCCTTAGTCTTATTTTGATTCAGCGATATTGTGGGATGAAGCGGCCTGGACCAACTTTACATGTCCATGTACATGAGACCGGTTCCATCGACTGACATGCAACTTGTTGCATAAAGATGGCTGGTGGGTGTCTGTCTCCCACCTTAGTTGAACCGGATTCGACAAAGGCAGTCCTTGTAGAAGGTTAAATAGCAACTTGAATATCACCATTGTGGCTTTACGTAGGTAAGAACGGTTCTTACTAGTCACCCATAGCAGCCACGTAAGACACGCAACAACAAATTAGAGGACGTCTAACTTGTTTTTGCAGGGTATGTTGTGATATGATATGGCCAAAGACATGATGAGATATATTTGATGTATGAGATGACCATGTTTTGTATAGATTACCACGACTTGCATGTCGACGAATAAGGCAACCGGCAGGACCCATAGGGTTGTCTTTTATTATTTTATGACCTGCGTGTCAATCATTAAGCGCTATGTAATGCTTTATTTTATTGCTAAGCGGTAGAAATAGTTGTAGAAGCATGGTTGGCGTGACAACCCCGATGGCGAAACGATGATGAAGATCATGATGATGGAGATCATGGTGTCATGCCGGTGATGATGGAGATCATGCCGGTGCTTTCAAGATGGAGATCAAAAGCACAAGATGCTGACCATGTCATGTCACTTATGATTTGCAAGTGATGTTAATCCTTTTATGTATCTTATTTTGCTTAGGACGAGGATAGCATTATAAGGTGATCGCTCACTAAAATTTCAAGATAAAATTGTCTTCTCCCCAAGTGTGCACCGTTGCAAAAGTTCGTCGTTTCAAAGCACCACGTGATGATAGGGTGTGATAGACTCTACGTTCGCATACAACGGGTGCAAACCTGGTTTGCACATGCGGAACACTTGGGTTAAACTTGATGAACCTAGCATGTACAGACATGGCCTCAGAACACAAGAGACCGAAAGGTCGAACATGAGTCATATAGTAGATATGATCAACATGGAGATGTTCACCATTGAAACTACGTCATCTCTGAAGGAAATATGCCCTAGAGGCAATAATAAAGTTGTTATTTTATATTTCCTTATTCATGATAAAGGTTTATTATTCATGCTTGAATTCTATTGATCAGAAACCTTAATACATGTGTGAATACATAAACAAACACCGTGTCCCTAGTGAGCCTCTACCAGACTAGCTCGTTGATCAAAGATGGTTAAGGTTTCCTAACCATGGACATGAGTTGTCATTTGATAACGGGATCACATCATTAGGAGAATGATGTGATGGACAAGACCGATCCGTTAGCTTAGCATAATGATCGTTCAGTTTTATTGCTATTGCTTTCTTCATGTCAAATACATATTCCTTCGACTATGAGATTATGCAACTCCTAGATGCCGGAGGAATGCCTTGTGTGCTATCAAACGTCACAACGTAACTGGGTGATTATAAAGATGCTCTACAGGTATCTCCGAAGGTGTTTGTTGAGTTGGCATAGATCAAGATTAGGATTTGTCACTCCGACTATCGGAGAGGTATCTCTGGGCCCTCTCGGTAATACACATCGTAAGAAGCCTTGCAAGAAAAGTGACTAATGAGTTAGTTACAGGATGTTGTATTACGAAACAAGTAAAGAGACTTGCCGGTAACAAGATTGAACTAGGTATGAAGATACCGATGATCGAATCTCGGGCAAGTAACATACCGATAACAATGGGAATAACGTATGTTGTCATAACGGTTCGACCGATAAAGATCTTCATAGAATATGTAGGATCCAATATGAGCATCCAGGTTACGCTATTGGTTATTGACCGGAGAGGTGTCTCGGTCATGTCTACATAGTTCTTGAACCCGTAGGGTCCGCACGCTTAACGTTCGATGACGATATTGTATTATGTGAGTTTGTGATTTGGTGACCGAATGTTGTTCGGAGTCCCGGATGAGATCACGGACATGACGAGGAGTCTCAAAATGGTCGAGAGTTAAAAATTGATATATAGGACGATAGTATTCGGACACTGAAAGTGTTCCGGGGTGTATCGGGTATTTATTGGAGTACCGGAGGGGTTACCGGAACCCCCGGGAGGAAGATATGGGCCATATGGGCCATGAGAGGGGAGCACACTAGCCCACAAGGGGTGGTGCGCCCCCCTATGGCAGGAGGCCAAGTGGGAGAAGGAAAAGAGGGGGTTCGCCCCCTTCCTTCTCTCTTCCCCCTTCCCTTTTCTTCTCCTGCAAAATAAGGCAGGGGGGCGCCACTTGGGGAAACCCCAAGTAGGATTCGGATCCTACTTGGGGCACCCCCTGGCTGCCTATCCTCCCCTCCCACCTATATATATGTGGGGAGGGGGCACCTAGAACACACAACATCAATTGTTAGCCGTGTGCGGTGCCCCCCTCCACAGTTTACGCCTCTGGTCATATCTTCGTAGTGCTTAGGCGAAGCCCTACGCGGATCACTTCACCATCACCGTCACCACGCCGTCGTGCTGACGGAACTCATCTACTTCCTTGACATCTTGCTAGATCAAGAGGACGAGGGACGTCATCAAGCTGAACGTGTGGAGAACTCGTAGGTGCCGTACGTTCGGTACTTGATCGGTCGAAGCTAGAAGAAGTTCGACTACATCAACCGCGTTGTCAAACGCTTCCGCTTACGATCTATGAGGGTACGTAGACACACTCCCCCTCGTTGCTATGCATCTCCTAGATAGATCTTGTGTGAACGTAGGATTTTTTGAAATTGCATGCTACGTTTCTTAATAGTGGCATCTGAGTCAGGTCTATGCGTAGATGATATGCACGAGTAGAACACAAAGAGTTGTGGGCGGTGATCGTCATACTGCTTGCCACCAATATCTTATTTTCATTCGGCGTTATTGTTGGATGAAGCGGCCTGGACCAACCTTACATGACTACGTTCATGAGATCAGTTCCACCGGCAGACATGCAACTAGTTTTGCATAATGGTGGCTGGAGGGTGTCTGTTTCTCCTACTTTAGTTGAATCAAATTTGACTGCGGCCGGTCCTTGTTGAAGGTTAAAACAACAAACTTGATAAATCACCGTTGTGGATTTGATGCGTAGCTAAGAACAGTTCTTGCTAGAAGCCCATAGCAGCCACGTAAAACTTGCAACAACAAAGTAGATGACGTCTAACTTGATTTTGTAGGGCATGTTGTGATGTGATATGGTCAAGACATGATGTGATATACGTTATTGTATGAGTTGATCATGTTTTGTAAAAGTTATCGGCAACCGGCAGGAGCCTTATGGTTGTCTCTTTATTGTATGAAATGCAAACGCCATGTAATTGCTTTACTTTATCACTATGCGTTAGCGATAGTTGTAGAAGCAATAGTTGGCGAGACGACGACGACGCAATGATGGAGATCAAGGTGTCAAGCCGGTGACAATGGAGATCATGACGGTGCTTTGGAGATGGAGATCAAAAGCACAAGATGATGATGGCCATATCATGTCGCATATTTTGATTGCATGTGATGTTTATCTTTTATGCATCTTATTTTGCTTAGTACGACAGTAGAATTATAAGATGATCCCTTAACTAAATTTCAACGTATAAGTGTTCTCCCTAAGTATGCACCATTGCGACAGTTCGCCGTGTTGAGACACCAAGTGATGATTGGGTGTGATAGATGATACGTCTCCAACGTATCTATAATTTATGAAGTATTCATGCTAATATATTATCATTCTTAGATGTTTTACAATCATTTTATAGCAACTTTATATCATTTTTTGGGACTAACCTATTGACCCAGTGCCCAGTGCCAGTTGCTGTTTTTGCTTGTTTTTTACATCGCAGGAAATCAATATCAAACGGAGTCCAAACACCGCGAAACTTTTTGGAGAATTTTTGTGGACCAGAACACCCAGGATGGGCTCGAGTAGCACCTGGGTTTTTTGCATTGGTTTTTGCATTGGTTTATACTAACTTATCTCACGAGTTCTTCTTGAGTTTTGTGTGGATGAAGTTTTTGAGATTTAGGAAAACCGTGATATGAGAGGAATTAAGGAGACACAAAAGCTCAAGTTTGGGGATGCCCAAGACACCCCAAGATAATATTTCAAGAAGTCTCAAGCATCTAAGCTTGGGGATGCCCCGGTAGGCATCCCACCTTTCTTCTTCAACAATTATCGGTTAGTATCGGTTGAGCCTAAGTTTTTGCTTCTTCACATGAGTTGTGCTACTCTTGGAATGTCATTTTGTTTTGTTTGCTGGCTGTTTTAATAAAATACTTAGATATGAAAGTTTTTAAATAAAATAGAGACCTCAAATAGTTGCCAGAGAGGCTAGGTAAGCGACACTTACATCCCGTCAGCGAAGCTCTTTTTTATGGAATTGCTCTTGTGCTTCACTTATGTCCTATGAGTAAATTGTTGAATAAATTGAATGAAATAAAGTTGAAATCATATGTTCATATCATGCCAAGTGGTAGCTTCACATTGGGTTTAGAAAGTGAAATCTTTTGAAGCTTGACAATCACAATATTGGTCATATAAGCAATTCCTGAATGATTAGTAGAAGGAAGGGAACTTTCACATGCAAATACACTATCATGGAAATCTTTTGTGATCGTGAGCCCCCATCAAAATATTATATGCCAAAATTGTTGACGTTGGACAAGGAAGACAACATAATGATTTATGTTTGTTCATATTCACATAGAAGTTATATTGTCATAGATCTTTCAACATGTGGTGCTTGCCCCCCATCTTTGCTAGCCAAAAATTCTGCACTAAGTAGAGATACTACTTGTGCATCCAAAACCCTTAAACCCAAATCTTATTTTCAAGAGTCCACCATACCTACCTATCGATTGAGCAAGATCCTTCAAGTAAGTTGTCATCAGTGCAATAAGGAAATAAAAATAGCTTCTAAAAGTGAGATCATTTAGTGTAAGAGAAATTGAGCGTTGTATGAACTTGGATGGCAAAGAATAAAAGCAATGGACAGCATAATAAAGGTTGCCATCTTAAGGGGCAATACAACGTGACGTTCTTTTGCACTAAGGGACTGAGCATACAAACAAATAAGCGCATGGCAACCTCTGCTTCCCTCTGCGAAGGGCCTATCTTTTACTTTTCAGTATTTACTTTTATGCAAAGAGCCAAAGCTTTTCTCTCTATTCCATTTTAATTTTCTCCTTTGGCAAGCATCATGTGGTGAGGAAAGATCTAGGCACATATGTCTAGTTGAATATGGGTAGCATGAGTTATTATTGTTGACATCACCCTTGAGGTGAATGCGTTGGGAGGCGAAACAATAAGCCCCTATCTTTCTATGTGTCCGGTTGAAACGTTTTGCTCATGTGTATGCGGTGAGTGTTAGCAATCATAGAAGACTACATGATGGTTGAGTATGTGGAGCCCTTACTTAGACTCTGTTGAATAAGTTGAATTGCAATTGCTTGGTGACTGAGAACATAGTTGTTGAGTTTCAAGAGAATTCATTGTTTGAAACTCAACATGTGAATTGGTTGCTACTATAACATGAGAAGTTTTATAAGAAAGAATTGCTGCTATGATGCCGGAAAAGTGAATGAAATTATCATTGATCAAACTTATGCACTTTGCTAGCATTCACACTTCATAAATTATTTCTTTTATCATTTACCTACTCGAGGACGAGTAGGAATTAAGCTTGGGGATGCTAATACGTCTCCAACGTATCTATACTTTATGAAGTATTCATGCTAATATATTATCATTCTTGGATGTTTTACAATCATTTTATAGCAACTTTATATCATTTTTTGGGACTAACATATTGACCCAGTGGCAGTTGCTGTTTTTTGCTTGTTTTTTACATCGCATCAATATCAAACGGAGTCCAAACACCGCGAAACTTTTTGGAGAATTTTTATGGACCAGAACACCCAGGATGGGCCAGAACAGCACCTAGGGGGTGCCCCGAGGGGGGCACAACCCATCAGGGCATGCCTGGGACCTCTGGCGCGCCCAGGTGGGTTGTGCCCACCTTGGTGGCCTCCCGCACCACCTCTTCGCCCTATAAATTCACAAATATTCCGAAACCCTTCGGGGTTATCCTAGATCAGATATTCTGCCGCCGCAAGCCTCTGTAGCCACCGAAAACCAATCGGGAGCCCATTCTGGCACCCTGCCAGAGGGGGAAATCATCACCGGTGGCTATCTTCATCATCCCGGCGGCCACCACGGTGAGGAGGGAGTAGTCCACCCTCGGGGCTGAGGGTTTGTACCTGTACCTATGTGTTTAATCTCTCTCTCCCTCTCGTGATCTTGAGATGTCATGATCTTGATATATCATGGGTTTTGTTAACATAGATGGATCATATGATGTTTCTCCCCTCTCTACTCTTGTTGTGATGAATTGAATCTTTACCCTTTGAAGTTTTGTCTTGTCAGATTGAATGTTCAGATTTGAGAACACATGATGTATGTCTTGCGGTATGAATACTTGAGGTGACAATGGGGTATCATATTGATTCACTTGATGTATGTTATGGCACTCAACTTGCGGATTCCCGAGGTGACATTGGGGTAATCTATGCATAGGGGTTGATGCATGTTTTTATTATCTTTTCTCCGGTAGAAATTTTGGAGTCTCCTTGTAGTTCTTTGAGTGGATTGAATATTATGATCATGAAGTTGTTTGATGCATATCATAGAATTAACTCATGGATATTCGTGGTGACATTGGAGTATCTAGGTGACATTAGAGTTGGTTGATGTGTGTCATATGGTGTTATTTTAGTACGAACTCTTGATTAGATCGATCGGAAAGAATAGCTTGCGTTATTTTAGTACGAACTCTAGGATAGATTGATCGGAAAGAATAGCTTTGAGGTGGTTTCGTACCCTACAAACAATTTCTATATTTTATCTCCACTAATAGGAACTCGGGAGTGATTCTTTATTGCACTTTGAGGGATAATCATATGATCCAACTATGTTAGCATTGTTGAGAGATTGCACTAGCGAAAGTGCGGACCCTAGGCCTTGTTTTCAAGCATTGCAATACCATTTTTGTGCCCGTTTACTATTTGCTACTTGCTATTTTTATTTATTCAAATTATAAAAATATATTTCTACCATCAATATTACTCTTTGATCACCATCTCTTCGCCGAACTATTGCACCTATACAATTTTCCATTGTATTGGTTGTGTTGGGGACACAAGAGATTTCTTGTATTTGGTTGCAGGGTTGTTTGAGAGAGACCATCTTCATCCTACACCTCCCACAGATTGATAAACCTTAGGTCATCCACTTGAGGGAAAATTGCTACTGTCCCACAAAATTCTACGCTCGGAGGCCCAACACGAGTCTACAAGAATAAAGTTGCGTAGTAGACATCAATAGACTCCATGTTCACATACAACGGGTGCAAGGCAGTTTTGCACGTGCGGAATACTTGGGTTAAACTTGACGAGCCTAGCATGTAGAGACATGGCCTCGTAACACTTGAGACCGAAAGGTCGAACGTGAATCATATAGTAGATATGATCAACATAGAGATGTTCACCATTGATGACTACTCCATCTCACGTGATGATCGGACATGGATTAGTTGATTTAGATCACATATCATTTAGATGACTTGAGGGATGTCTATCTTAGTGGGAGTTCTTAAGTAATTTGATTAATAGAACTTAATTTATCATGAACTTAGTCCTGATAGTATTTGCATATCTATGTTGTAGATCAATGGCCCGTGCTACCGTTACCCTGAATTTTAATGCATTCCTAGAGAAAGCTAAGTTGAAAGATGATGGTAGCAACTACACGGACTGGGTCCATAACTTGAGGATTATCCTCATTGCTGCACAGAAAAATTATGACCTTGATGCACCACTAGGTGTGCCACCCCCTCCAACAACTGTGGATGTTGTGAACGCCTGGTAGTCACATGTTGATGAATACTCGATAGTTCAGTGTGCCATGCTTTACGGCTTAGAATCGGGACTTCAAAGACGTTTTGAACGTCATGGAGCATATAAGGTGTTCCAGGAGTTGAAGTTAATATTTCAAAACAAATGCCCGAGTTGAGAGATATGAAGTCTCCAACAAGTTCTATAACTACAAGATGCAGGAGAACAGTTCTGTCAGTGAACACATACTCAGAATGTCTGGATATCATAATCACTTTACTCAGCTGGGAGTTAATCTTCCAGATGATAGTGTTATTGATAGAGTTCTCGAGCTACAAAGGCTTCGTGATGAACTATACTATGCAAGGGATGGAGAAGACAATTCCCGAGCTCTTCGCAATGCTCAAAGCTGCGAGGTAGAAATCAAGAAGGAGCATCAAGTGTTGATGGTTAACAAGACCACTAGTTTCAAGAAAAAAGGTAAGGGAAAGAAGGGGAACTTCAAGAAGAATGGCAAGCAAGTTGCCACTCCCGGGAAGAAGCCCAAAGCTGGACCCAAGCCTGAAACGGTGTGCTTCTACTGCAAATGGACTGGTCACTGGAAGCGGAACTGCCCCAAGTATTTGGCGGATAAGAAGGATGGCAAAGTGAACAAAGGTATATTTGATATACATGTTATTGAAGTGTACCTTACTAATGCTCGTAGTAGCGCCTGGGTATTTGATACTAGTTCGGTTGCTCATATTTGTAACTCGAAACAAGAGCTACGGATTAAACGAAGATTGGCTAAGGACGAGGTGACGATGCGCGTCGGGAATGGTTCCAAGGTCGATGTGATCGCCGTCGGCACGCTACCTCTACATATACCTTCGGGATTAGTTTTAGACCTGAATAATTGTTATTTGGTGCCAGTGTTGAGCATGAACATTATATCTAGATCTTGTTAAGTGTGAGACGGTTATTCATTTAAATCAGAGAATAATGGTTGTTCTATATATATGAGTAATATCTTTTATGGTCATGCACCCTTGAAGAGTGGTCTATTTTTGTTGAATCTCGATTGTGGTGATACACATATTCATAATATTGATGCCAAAAGATGCAAAGTTGATAATGATAGTGCAACATATTTGTTGCAGTGCCATTTAGGTCATATTGGTGTAAAGCGCATGAAGAAACTCCATGCAGATGGACTTTTGGAATCACTTGATTATGAATCATTTGATACGTGCAAACCATGCCTCATGGGCAAGATGACTAAAACTCCGTTCTCCGGAACAATGGAGCAAGCAATGACTTATTGGAAATAATACTTACCGATGTATGCGGTCCGATGAGTGTTGAGGCTCGTGGCGGGTATCGTTATTTTCTGACCTTCACAGATGATTTAAGTAGATATGGGTATAACTACTTAATGAAACACAAGTTTGAAACATTTGAAAAGTTCAAATAATTTCAGAGTGAAGTGGAGAACCATCGTAACAAGAAGATAAAGTTTCTACAATCTGATCGCGGAGGCGAATATTTGAGTTACGAGTTTGTCCTTCATTTAAAACAATGTGGAATAGTTTCACAACTCACGCCACCTAGAACACCACAGCGTAATGGTGTGTCCAAACGTCATAACCGTACTTTATTAGATATGGTACGACCTATGATTTCTCTTACCGATTTACCACTATCATTTTGGGGTTATGCATTAGAGACAGATGCATTCACGTTAAATAGGGCACTGTCGAAATCCGTTGAGACGACACCGTATGAACTGTTGTTTGGTAAGAAACCTAAGCTGTCAGTTCTTAAAAGTTTGGGGTTGTGACACTTATGTCAAAAGGCTTCAGCCTGATAAGCTCGAACCCAAATCGGAGAAGTGCATCTTCATAGGATACCCTAAGGAAACAGTTGGGTGCATGATCTAAAGATATACCTTCAAGCACTCACCTCCCCGGCAATGGCGCCAGAAATTGCTTGATGTCTACTATGCAACCTTCTTCTTGTAGACGTTGTTGGGCCTCCAAGTGCAGAGGTTTGTAGGACAGTAGCAAATTTCCCTCAAGTGGATGACCTAAGGTTTATCAATCTGTGGGAGGCGTGGGATGAAGATGGTCTCTCTCAAACAACCCTGCAACCAAATAACAAAGAGTCTCTTGTCTCCCCAACACACCCAATACAATGGTAAATTGTATAGGTGCACTAGTTCGGCGAAGAGATGGTGATACTAGTGCAATATGGATAATAGATATGAGTATTTGTAATCTGAAAATATAAAAACAGCAAGGTAGCAAGCGGTAAAAGTGAGCGTAAACGGTATTGCAATGCGTTGAAACAAGGCCTAAGGTTCATACTTTCACTAGTGCAAGTTCTCTCAACAATAATAACATAATTGGATCATATAACTATCCCTCAACATGCAACAAAGAGTCACTCCAAAGTCACTAATAGTGGAGAACAAACGAAGAGATTATTGCAGGGTACGAAACCACCTCAAAGTTATTCTTTCGGATCGATCTATTCAATAGTTCGTACTAGAATAACACCTTAAGACACATATCAACCAAAACCCTAATGTCACCTAAATACTCCAATGTCACCTCAAGTATCCGTGGGTATGATTATACGATATGCATCACACAATCTCAGATTCATCTATTCAACCAACACAAAGAACTTCAAAGAGTGCCCCAAAGTTTCTACCGGAGAGTCAAGACGAAAACGTGTGCCAACCCTTATGCATAAGTTCACAAGGTCACTGAACCCGCAAGTTGATCACCAAAACATACATCAAGTAGATCACGTGAATATCCCATTGTCACCACACATAGGCACATGCAAGACTTACATCAAGTGTTCTCAAATCCTTAAAGACTCAACCCGATAAGATAACTTCGAAGGGAAAACTCAATCCATTACAAGAGAATAGAGGGGGAGAAACATCATAAGATCCAACTATAATAGCAAAGCTCGCGATACATCAAGATCGTGCCAAATCAAGAACACGAGAGAGAGAGAGATCAAACACATAGCTACTGGTACATACCCTCAGCCCCGAGGGTGAACTACCCCCTCCTCGTCATGGAGAGTGCCGGGATGATGAAGATGGCCACCGGAGAGGGATTCCCCCCTCCGGCAGGGTGCCGGAACGGGTCTAGATTGGTTTTCGGTGGCTACAGAGGCTTGCGGCGGCGGAACTCCCGATCTAGGTTATGTTCTGGCGGTTTCTGTATATATAAGAGGTTTTGGCATCGGGAACAAGTCAGGGGGGTCTCTGAGGCGTCCACGAGATAGGGGGGCGTGCCCAGGGGATGGGCGTGCCCCCCACCCTCGTGGGCAGCCCAGGACTCTTCTGGCCCAACTCTTTTACTCCGGGGGCTTCTATTGGTCCATAAACAATCGTCAAAAATTGGCACGTCAATTGGACTCCGTCTGGTATTCCTTTTCTGTAAAACACAAAAACAAGGGAAAAACAGAAACTGGCGCTGGGCTCTAGGTTAATAGGCTAGTCCCAAAAATCATATAAAATAGCATATAAAACATCCTAGAAGGATAATATAATAGCATGGAACAATCAAAAATTATAGATACGTTGGAGACGTATCAAGCATCCCCAAGCTTAATTCCTGCTCGTCCTCGAGTAGGTAAATGATAAAAACAAATTTTTTGATGTGGAATGCTACCTAACATATTTATCAATGTAATCTTCTTTATTGTGGCAAGAATATTCAGATCCATAAGATTCAAGACAAAAGTTTAATATTGACATAAAAATAATAATACTTCAAGCATACTAACCAAGCAATTATGTCTTCTCAAAATAACATGGCCAAAGAAAGCTCATCCCTACAAAATCATATAGTTTGGCCATGCTTCATTTTCGTCACACAAAATGCTCCCATCATGCACAACCCCGATGACAAGCCAAGCAATTGTTTCATACTTTAGTATTCTCAAACTTTTTCAAATTTCACGCAATATATGAGCGTGCGCCATGGACATAGCACTATGGGTGGAATAGAATATGATATGGAGGTTGTGTGGAGAAGACAAAAAGGGAGAAAGTCTCACATTGACGCGGCTAATTAACGGGCTATGGAGATGCCCATCAATTGATGTCAATGCGAGGAGTAGGGATTGCCATGCAACGGATGCACTAGAGCTATAAATGTATGAAAGCTCAACAAAAGAAACTAAGTGGGTGTGCATCCAACTTGCTTGCTCACGAAAACCTAGGGCATTTGAGGAAGCCCATCGTTGGAATATACAAGCCAAGTTCTATAATGAAAATTCCCACTAGTATATGAAAGTGACAAAATAAGAGACTCTCTATCATGCAGATCATGGTGCTACTTTGAAGCACAAGTGTGGAAAAAGGATAGTAGCATTGTCCCTTCTCTTTTTTGGGCCTTTTTTTATTTGGCCTTTGTTTCTTTTTTTTCAAGGGACAATGCTCTAATAATGATGATCATCACACTTTTATTTATTTACAACTCAAAGATTACAACTCGATACTAAAACAAAATGTGACTCTATATGAGTGCCTCTGGCGGTGTATCGGGATGGGCAATGAATCAAGAGTGACATGTATGAAATATTATGCATGGTGGCTTTGCCACAAATACGATGTCAACTACATGATCATGCAAGGCAATATGACAATGATGAAGCGTGTCATAATAAATGGAATGGTGGAAAGTTGCATGGCAATATATCTCAGAATGGCTATGGAAATGCCATAATAGGTAGGTATGGTGGCTGTTTTGAGGAAGATATAAGGAGGTTTATGTGTGATAGAGCGTATCATATCACGGGGTTTGGATGCACCGGCGAAGTTTGCACCAACTCTCGAGGTGAGAAACGGCAATGCACGGTACCGAAGAGGCTAGCAATGATGGAAGGTGAGAGTGCGTATAATCCATGGACTCAACATTAGTCATAAAGAACTCACATACTTATTGCAAAAATCTACAAGTCATCAAAACCAAGCACTACGCGCATGCTCCTAGGGGGATAGATTGGTAGGAAAATACCATCGCTCATCCCCGACCGCCACTCATAAGGATGACAATCAAAGAACACCTCATGCTTCAAATTTGTCACACAACGGTTACCATACGTGCAGGCTACGGGACTTCCAAACTTAACACAAGTATTTCTCAATTTCACAATTACTCAACTAGCATGACTCTAATATCACTACCTTCATATCTCAAAACAATCATCAAGTATCAAACTTCTCATAGTATTCAATCCACTCTATATGGAAGTTTTTATTATACCCATCTTGGATGCCTATCATATTAGGACTAATTTTATAGCCCAAGAAAATTACCATGCTGTTCTAAAAGACTCTCAAAATAATATAAGTTAAGCATGAGAGATCAATAAAACCACCGTCGTGCTCTGAAAAGATATAAGTGAAGCACTAGAGCAAATAAAATACTACTCCAAAAGATATAAGTGAAGATCAATGAGTAGTCGAATAATTATGTAACTATGTGAAGACTCTCTAACATTTACGAATTTCAGATCTTGGGATATTATTCAAACAGAAAGCAGAACTAAATAAAATAAAACGACGCTCCAAGCAAAACACATATCTTGTGGTGAATAAAAATATAGCTCCAAATAAAGTTACCGATGAACGAAGACGAAAGAGGGGATGCCATCCAGGGCATCCCCAAGCTTAGGCTCTTGGTTGTCCTTGAATATTAACTTGGGCTGCCTTTGGCATCCCCAAGCTTAGGCTCTTGCCACTCCTTATTCCATAGTCTATCAAATCTTTACCCAAAACTTGAAAACTTCACAACACAAAACTCAACAGAAAACTCGTAAGCTCCGTTAGTATAAGAAAATAAATCACCGCTTAGGTACTGTTGTGAACTCATTCTAAATTCATATTGGTGTAATATCTACTGTATTCCAACTTCTCTATGGTTCATACCCTCCGATACTACTCATAGATTCATCAAAATAAGCAAACAACACAATGAATACAGAATCTGTCAAAAAAACAGAACAGTCTGTAGTAATATGTATCATTCGAATACTTCTGTAACTCCAAAAATTCTGAAATGAATTGTTGGACCTGACTAATTTGTCTATTAATCATCTGCAAAAAGAATCAACTTAAAATCACTCTTCTGTAAAAAATGACAGCTAATCTCGTGGGCGCAAAGTTTCTAGAAAATCATCATTGGCTGGAGGAAACACATGTCTGCTCCTCGGTGGGCCAGATGTTGTCCATCCAATGGAGGAGACATGCCTATGATACGTCGACACGTGGCAGGGCCCAATAGTGGCCATATAGGTAAAAAAGGCCGGCCCAGTGAAAGGCCCGTAGTACTTACTCAGGTACTAGTGGGCCAGCCCAATAACGTCCTGTTTAAACATGGCCCATTTACAGCCCGAAGCCAGATCTGGCCCGTTAATTGTTCGCCGAATATTTGGGCCCAATACGGCCCAGTGACTTTTGGCCTGTTAGAGGCCTGATGTAGACATGGGTCCATTTCAGCCCGGTGTGTCTTTTGGCCTGGGAATGGCCCGTGCTGCCCATGGGCCATATATGGTCCGACGCGACATCCGGCCCACTAACGGCCCGTGATAAAGGTGGCAACAGTTCAACCCAATGTGACTTTGGGCCTGTTAAAGTCCTATCGTATAATTCGGCCGTTGATGCCTGTACTAAGCTTTCGGCCTCTTAAAGTCCCATGATATCAGTGGGCCAACTAAGGCCCGAGATATGTTTCGGCCTGGTAATGGCCCGTCATATAACTAAGCCAAAAAAGGCCCGGTCTACATTTCAGCCTGCTGAAGGCCCATCGACGACTATTGAAAATTGAGGCCCAACATGCATTTCGCCCTGCTAAAGGCCCATGGTTTCTTCTGGTCCGTAACAAGCAAGCAGAATATTCAGCCTGTTAATGGCCCAAAGCTACATGGGCACAACTAAGCGTTGGGTCCACTAAAGGCCCAACTAAAATTTGGGCCGAATATAGGCCCGAGTAAGTTGTGGGCCTGGCGCAAAGTGTGAAGGCCGTAATGGCCTTTCAGGCCCTAGAAAGTTGCAGGCCGACCCAATTGTGTCCCGCTAAAAAGCAGGCCCGTTACAGGCGAACGTTTCGGCCCGGTCGACTACATCAGATTTTTTTTCAGATAGCGAATGATGGCAGTAACTAGTAGGAATTAAGAATAAATCTAATCTATACAATAAAGAAATTACGGCATAGTAACTTACAATAAACCTACACTATACAATAAAGGATTTATGGTATATTACATCCACTGGGCATCGAAGTTCGCCACCAGTGATCATAAAGCGCAACGAAGAAGCAGATTACAAAAACTGGGCACCATTGCAGCGTAACAAAATAATACTGAACCAAGACCACTTCCAAGTCAGTTCAAGAAAGGTTAGCCTTGCGCGGGAACTGCTGCGCAAGCTGCTAATCAAGGCTGTGAGACCGGCCTAGCATGTCGGTCATAGCTTCCAGGTGTAGCTGTTTAGCAATGAGGTTCTCATTGGTGTTCTCTGCAATCTTTCTTAGAGATAGGACTTCAAGTCAAAGTTGAGTTGCAGAATGCCTTTCTGCTAGAACTTGGGATTGAAGAAGTCAAACTGATTCAGACAGTGAATTCTGTGAGCTTGTCTGACTGCTAGTCTCAAGTAACTTGAACACTGCATCAAGACAAGACTTTGGGGTTGTCTCGCTTTCTTCAAGATGTTTTGCCTTCTTTGCTGCAATATATGTTGGGTTTGTCTCACGGCCTTCAGCAGACTTGTGCATGCCATCAGGCATATCACCCTAAAACAAGCAGAGAGATGACAGGTTTTGCACGTGTATAAACAAAGATGATAACTGTGTTGTCAATTCCATCCAATTTCAAGTTAGAAAAAAAGAGTAAGTTCAAAATATCAATAGCATAATTTGGCATTGTTCATAATGCGGGGAGCTTCACCACACTACTGGATTACCATGTCAACATAATAAGCATAGATGAAGGGCAAAGACAATCATTGTATCTATTTTGGTTAATGTGCATGGCATGTTGTTCATATCATCAGCCACATCAGTAAGATAAAACAGGAGATGACAAGGTGCAAACATGGGCTGCTTCACCACACACTGGATTATAGATCCACAAAAACAAGCATACATATAGGGAGTATTGAGTAATGTGCATGGTATGAATAAGGAATTTGGTTTTACAAGTAAAACTTGGAACTTACGGTTGTTGCGAACATGCATTTTGATAGAAACAGCAAACTAAACAGCAGTTAACGATAGGGAGTATGAGCAAATTAAACAGCAGTTGAGGATAAAGGCTTTAGAAGGACTGACTTACATTAACAGTTAACACTGGCTTTATAATGCCCTTCTCCATGTCAAGGGAAGGATAACTCAATAATTTCAGCACAAAATCTTCTTCATAGGCATTGCCTGTACTCTACATTTTGTAGAGAGTAATTATAGATATGATAATACTGGAAGGGATAGAGGATAATGAAGATAAGATGTAGATTGATGCTACATAATCAACTACCAATCCCTAGAATTACAAGCGTTATAGGACAAAATGTACTGACAAGAGCAATGGGCTACACTTCTGCACTGGCATTGTCTGTGTATTCAACTTTTTGGTAAGATTAAATATAGATCTAATATTTTTTAGTAAATGGTGGGTGAGGGAGATAAGATGCAGAATGCTACACAATGAACCAATCCCTCTTCCCATAATATAAGAGTGTTTTGAACACTGGTGTACTGTACAAAATGTTCTTATATTATGGGACGAAGGGAGTAGCTGTTAATGTAAGTACAGTGATAGACGACGTTCAGTCCTTACAAGAGGACTGCAGAGCTAAACCTCTTCAAAAGCATTGGGTTGATTCTAAATTTATGTAAGAGTCCATGCGGATCTTATAATGTCCACCAAATGGACGATAACGAGGCTAACATGTGCAGTGATGCTACATAATCAACCAGCTATGAAAGTAAGTATGGTCATACAGGGCAAGAGGTACTCACAAGAGCAATGCAGTGTGTAGTATAGTTGCAAGATTCTGTGGTCCCTTGAGAATGAATGTTCTTCTGCTAACAGTTTTTGTACAAGTGAGACATTAAGGCAAATGCAGAAATGTAGTTCAAATTGTGATGTGATATCATAGATAGTACCTTACGCTACAGACGAGACCAATTTGTAACAAGATTATTCCAGTCACTGTCTGATAAATGTAGCACCGGAGACTTTACAGAAATTTCGTTTAGAGGCTTGCCATCGAAGTGTGCTTGCCTTAGGTAGGAACGACGCTTCATCAACGAGTGCTTGAAAAGCGCAACCAACCCTTGCTCGTCTTGAAAATCCAGTTTGGTCCTCGCCTATTTAAAAGAATGAAATCTTGTGTCTTCTGTCAGCAGAAACATATGCACTAATTACCATGAATAACATTAGTACATTACTTACGCGTAAGTTGCGGAGGAAGACTGGAAATTGTTTTGTGTCTGTGGTATAATCTTTCCATGAAGGAAATATGCGCACAAAGTTCCTGACAACAATATAAGCTTCGTCTTCTAAACGGGGAAGAAATGGAACAGGGGTCCTATTTACTGCAATTGGAGCTCTCTCTGGTTTGAAAAGGAATTTGGCAACTGGATTTGGTGTACTCTTTGCTGGAATGGGGGTTTTGCGTCATAGAGCTGGTGCTATGTCAACTGGCATCATCATACTGTTTGCTGCAGTTGGGGTCTGCTGAGTTGGGGCATCATAGATGACCAGTGTAGTAGGGCTAGAGTCTGCTAGAGTTGGGGCCGTGTTTTGTGGGTCAGCTGATATTGCAACTACACCTAATGGGCTATTTGATTTATTAGGTGTCACTACCTTTTCCAAATACTTTGCTCGTGCTCCTCCACGATCAGCAATCGCCCTCTTCCTTTTGAATGTCTGATACACTAGAACAACATTTGAATGGATAAATATGGTATGATGACAGATGGAATATGTACTGAAAATGGATAGGCAGGGCGTATTCACATACATGATGTGTAAACTAAGCTAATGGCAGTGCAACAAAGTAGAAACAATGTAAAGCATCAGTTGCAACATATGTGCGACCAATATAACCTTGGAAAGTTAGAGAAAACACCTTGATGGGTGAATAATATAGGGCATCTGCCTCTG
This sequence comes from Triticum aestivum, assembly GCF_018294505.1. Lineage (NCBI taxonomy): Eukaryota > Viridiplantae > Streptophyta > Magnoliopsida > Poales > Poaceae > Triticum > Triticum aestivum. The sequence goes on from NC_057796.1 coordinate 340,369,317, forward strand.
ACTCCTCCACTAGGGAGCTACATTGACTTAGGTCTCCCTCTAGCTCAGAATCACTGTTAGGATCATATTCTGAGCATGAATTTGTAGGTGGAGAGCGTTTGCATTGCATTGCATCCAGACTTGATTTCAGTCCCTTAATGCCAAGTTTGACAGCCATGGCATTGTTCTGCTTTATTCTTTTCATGCGCGCAAGCTCATAATCATTATGATGCTGTTCAGTATCTGAGATTCATGAAAACATAAAAAGTAGTCAGATTATCTATGGAATGCATTGCGGATTCAACTCGAAGAGTGTCTCCCTATAAACCCCTGCATATGCAAAGTTCACCCCCAACCATGCTAACCAGACCACACACAGAAATACAAACCTCTTATGTCTCTATAACAAGCAGACACACATTTCAAAACTGAAGTAGGAACATTAGAATCATATCAATTTTTTATATGATTCTAATGTTCCTACTTCAGTTTTGAAATATGTGTCTGCCTGTTATAGAGACATAAGAGGTTTGTATTTCTGTGTGTGGTCTGGTCAGCACAGTTGGGGGTGAACTTTGATATGCAGGGGAATCATATCAAATTCGTATTTGAACAAATAAACTAAGGAATTATGAGTGGCATAATGTTTAGCTTCAAGGGTAGAGTGGTGGTAGTGCAACACAAAGCAAGTAGGCAGATTGTATTCCATGTAAAAGATTGTAGTCTATGTAAAAGGTGGAAATGACACTTTCTTTCTATACAATGCAGTGTTCATTGCCCACAGATGATGGAAGAGATCACATAGAGAAATACTATTCACTCATGTCTGCGGTTCCAGTATTTTGAAATAGGGTGGTCCACCCTAAAAGAATATTGACAACAAATATGACAAGGCAAGCATAGATGTAGTGAATCAATCATTACTTGTGAGCTTACTAGGACAAGTATGCAGAATTGTAACTGCAGTAAGAGACCGTCCAAAATCTGAATCAAGAAGTTGGTCTAGCACTTATTGTTTGCAACTAATCGACGTGAATAATTGGATATCATATCAAATGAGTAAGAAAGACAAGTAAAATTTTCAACAAACCTGGCATGCAGTAGTAATCTGGGTCAATGTCACTACCACCAACAATCCAAAATGACTAGTGTCTGTTCCTAGGGCCGGAATTTTGAAACCCTGTGAACTTTACAGGTACTAAAGATTACTGAAATACATCTGAACCATTAAGTGTAGGTAGGACTCAGTACACAACAAACCCTAATGATAGTCCTGCCTAATGAGTAATGAATCAATTAGAAAATGGGTGATGAGGAGTGGCTGCTGAGTGTTGAGGACGTATCTCAGGATAAATCGGGTTGGCTTAGTGGCTGCTGCATGCCTGAGCCCTGAATGGACCGGGAAGGTAGGCACGGCAGCGCGCCCGGGCAGCGGTGACGCTGTTGGGCGAGCGGCTCCTGACCTCCTAATACGTCTCAAACGTATCTACAATTTTTGATTGTTCCATGCTGTTATATTATCAATCTTGGATGTTTTATAATCATTTTATATCATTTTTTGGTACTAACCTATTGACATAGTGCCAAGTGCCAGTTGCTGTTTTCTGCATGTTTTTACATCGCAGGAAATCAATACCAAACGGAGTCCAAATGCAACGAAGCTTTATAGAGATTTTTTATGGACCAAAAGACACCCAATGGGCCAAGGCTGCGCCTGGGGGTGCTCCGAGGGGAGCACAACCCACCAGGGCACGCCAGGAGGCCCAGGCGCGCCCTGGTGGGTTGTGCCCACCTCGGGTGCCCCCCAGACCGCCTCTTTGCTCTATAAATACCCCAATATTCTAGAAACCCTAGGGGAGTCGACGAAAAGCAATTCCAGCCGCCACAGAGTCCAGAACCACTAGGTCCAATCTAGACACCATCACGGAGGGGTTCACCACTTCCATTGGTGCTTGATCGGTAGCTTCGGCTTCCTAGACCCAAATTAAGTTACCAACACGGCTCTCCGATGATGCGTGAGTAGTTCTTTGTAGACCTTCGGGTCCGTAGTTAGTAGCTAGATGGCTTCCTCTCTCTCGCTGAATTCTCAATACAATGGTCTCTTGGAGATCCATATGATGTAACTCTTTTTGCGGTGTGTTTGTTGGGATCCGATGAACTTTGAGTTTATGATCAGATCTATCTTTTTATATCCATGAAAGTTATTTGAGTTTCTTTGATCTCTTATATGCATTTCTTATAGCCTCGTACTCTCTGATATTTGGGTTTTGTTTGGCCAACTTGATCTATTTATCTTGCAATGGGAAGAGGTGCTTTGTAGTGGGTTCGATCTTACGGTGCTTGATCCCAGTGACAGAAGGGGAACCGACACGTATGTATCGTTGCTACTAAGGATAAAACGATGGGGTCTATCTCTACATAGATAGATCTTCTCTACATCATGTCATCGTTCTTATTGCGTTACTCCATTTTTCCATGAACTTAATACACTAGATGCATGCTGGATAGCGGTCGATGTGTGGAGTAATAGTAGTAGATGCAGGCAGGAGTCGGTCTACTAATCTTGGACGTGATGCCTATATAATGATCATTGCCTAGATATCGTCATGATTATTTGAAGTTCTATCAATTGCCCAACAGTAATTTGTTCACCCACCGTTTTCTATTTTTCTTGAGGGAAGCCACTAGTGAAATCTACGGCCCCCGGGTCTCTTTCTCATATTATTTGCCTTTGCGATCTACTTTTCCTTTGCTTTTATTTTCAGATCTATTAAACCAAAAATACAAAAATACCTTGCTGCAATTTATTCTTATTTATTTTATCTGGCGTTCGATCTATCAATATACTACAATTTTATTCATGTCCGCTTGCCTATCTTGGGGCGCTGCTACCCGAAAGGGATTGACAACCCCCTTTTACACGTCGGGTTGCGAGTATTTGTTATTTGTGTGCAGGTGCTGTTTACGTTGTGTTGCTTGGTTCTCCTACTGGTTTGATACCCTTGGTTTCATATCTGAGGGAAATACGTATCGCCGCTGTGCTACATCAGCACTTCCTCTTTAGGGAAATACCGATGTAGCTTCAAGCCGCCATCAAAAGGAATTTCTGGCGCCATTGCCGGGGAGGATCTTCAACATATACCAGGTTCCTAATCACAAATCTCATCTCCTCGCAATTTACATTATTTGCCTTTTGCTTCTTGTTTTCCTCTCCCCCACTTCACAAAAAATTTCCGTTTTATTCGCCCCTCTTTTTCGTTCGTCGTTTTCTCGTCAGATCTATTCGTGTTTTTGCATTCTAGTCATAATGGCTAGCTTGCCTACTCCTCCTTTGTCACCTAATTTTGAAGTGCTTTACTTCAAGCAAAGACAAGGAGAAAATTTGAAAGATGCTTGGTATTGGCTTATGGAACCTTATCGTATTTGCAATTTAAAGGGGGACGCTAAGATCTTGCTTCGTAATTTTTACATACGATTGGCTTTGCATCATAGACAACTCCTAGATTTTGCCGCTAAAGGGAATTTTATTGAGCTTGATGCCAATGCTGCCTATGAAATTTTAGAAGGAATTTTGGGTGTTCCACCTCAAAAGAAGGGGTTTTGTTTCACCCAGAGGGAGTTCAAATGTTAGATAAACTGGGTGATTTGCATAAACATATGGTTGAATTACAAAAATATAATGAACCCCTCTAACATATCAATGGTAGTATCAATCGCATGAATACCTTGATTACTCTTTGCAACAGGCGATTGGATATTTTGGATCTAAAGATGGTTTCTTTTCCGGAGAATTTAGGGAAGCGTAAAGAGCCTCCCGGGTTTGAGAAAACCCTTACAAAAGTTGCCAAAACTAAAGATGACAAAACTTAGATCCTTGCTTTACGCCTAGCTAAGGGCGTAACACTATAGCGCTTGTTGGGAGGCAACCCAATGAATAAAATTTATTTTTGCTTTTTGCTTTCTGTTCTTGAGTTTTGCACATTTATGCTACTGTTATTATTGTGTGTTTTGTGTTTTAATTAGTGTTTGTGCCAAGTAAAGCCTTTAGGATCTTCTTGGGTAATAGTTGTTTGATCTTGTTGAAAAAGAAACTTATGCACTCACGGAAATAGTTTCGTAAATCACGGAAAAGTGATTTTTCCCTGATTCTTTTTGAATAAGATGAATATACAAATTCTCAGGCCATCCTAATTTTTCAGAATTTTTGGAGTTTCAGAAGTATTCGAAATATCCAGATTGCTATAGATTGTTCTGTTTTGGATAGATTCTGTTTTCTTTGCGTTGGGTGCTTGTTTTGATAGCTCTATGGTTTTCTTTGATGAGTTTTTGCCATAGAAAAGTTGGAATACAGTAGATATAATGCAGAAAACAAAATATGAATAGGTTGCAACAGTACTTATAGTAGTGATTTATTTTCTTATACTAACGGATCTCACGAGGGTTTTGTTGAGTTTGTGTGATTGAAGTTTTCAAGTTTTGGGTTATCTTATGATGGATGAACGAATAAGGAGTAAGAAGAGCCTAAGCTTGGGGATGCCCCGGCATCCCAAGCTATTATCCAAAAGAAGCAAGCAACTAAGCTTGGGGATGCCCCGAGTGGCATCCCCTCTTTCTTCTAACGACCATCGACATTTTACTCGAAGCTATATTTTTATTCATCACATACTATGTGTTTTGCTTGGAGCGTCTTGTATGATATGAATCTTTGCTTGTTTTATTTTGTGTTTTAAGTCTTGGTTCCTTGCTGGACACACCTATTTTAGAGAGCCAAAATTATGTCATGACTTGTTAGAATTGCTCTCTATGCTTCACTTAATTTTTTTATGAGCTATGGACTTGCTCTAGTGCTTCACTTATATCTTTTTGAGCACGGTGTGCTTTAGTATTTTTGAAGAAATGCTCTCTTGCTTCACTTAGATTTGTTTGAGAGTTAGTAAAATTTTCAAGAAATTCTCTCTTGCTTCACTTAAATTAATTTGAGAGAAAGAAATATTATGCTCATGATCTTCACTTATATTTGTTTGAGCTTACTAAAAGCAACATATGAAAATTAGTCCCAAAGTGATAGATATCCAAGAAGGATATAATAAAAACTTTCATGAAGATCATTGGACAAAATAAACTTGATTCTTAGTAATAGTTTTGAGATATGATGGTGTGATATGTGAGTTATGTTGATGAGTAATTATGCTTTAGTAAGAATATTGGTGTTAAGGTTTGTGATTCCCTACACGAGCATGAAAGTCAATAATTATGCAATGAAATTATATCCTACTTGTGGTGCATTATTCGGTGTTAATTATGCTTAATGCTCGCTTATGAGATTATTCTTTTCTTGGTTGGTCGCTTCTCAATCTTTTGCTAGCCTTCATTTTGCACTAAGTATGATCACTACTTGTGCATTCAAAAACCTTTAAACCAGTTTTGCCACATGAGTTCACTATATCTACCTATATGCGGTATTCTTTTGCCGTTCTAAGCAAATTTGTATGTGCCATCTCTAATTTACAAAATAAACTTCTCTTTTGTGTGTTCGTACTGCTCGCGGAGCGGTGAGGGGTGGCTAATATTTTCCATGCTAGATGTGTTATTCTCACGATGAGTGTTTATTCACTTGTCATTGCACGGGAGTAAGGCAAAGGTATTAGGGATGCCCAGTCTCAAAATGAAAAATGAATTTACTTTATGTTGTCAAATAATAAATTCCTTGGAAAGTGTTGGTATGGAGGGCAACCGTGGATACAGCTAGCCATGGAAAGTAAAAGTATGGTTGAAAAAGGAATAAACTTCATTTTCTGTTTGGGAACCGCCTATGATATATCTAGCATGGAAAGTGTTGGGAACTCTAAGTCGTTTTCGTTGGTGGGAAAGACACACCTCCCAAAATGTTTTTATCTCTAAGTTTTTCTCTTTGAGCTCTGGCACCTGTACAAATCCCTACTTCCCTCTACGAAGGGCCTTTCTTTTACTTTATGCAATTTTTATTTTTGAATCTGAGTCTCCATCTTCTCTTATAAAAGCACCAACTAGGAGGCAAATATTATCGTACTTGAGTATTGGGTGTAGCTAATATGCGAGTGTGTTTCATGAATGGATCAATGATTGAGCATGATGGGCTAGGGATAACTTATTTTAGCGTTGATATTTTGAAAGACATGGTTGCTTGTTGATATGCTTGAGTATTTAAATTATCATGTCAAAACTAGACTATTGCTTTGAATCACATAAAAGTCCAAATGTCCATGCTATAAAGAAAAGAATATGATATGACATGTTAGGCTGCATTCCACATCAAAAATTCTGTTTTTATCACTTACCTACTCGAGGACGAGTAGGAGTTAAGCTTGGGGATGCTGATACGTCTCCAACGTATCTATAATTTTTTATTGTTCCATGTTGTTATATTATCAATCTTGGATGTTTTATAATCATTTTATAGTCATTTTATATCATTTTTTGGTACTAACCTATTGACATAGTGCCAAGTGCCAGTTGCTGTTTTCTGCATGTTTTTTACATCGAAGGAAATCAATACCAAACGGAGTCCAAATGCAATGAAACTTTACGGAGATTTTTTATGGACCAGAAGACACCCAATGGGCCAAGGCTGCGCCTGGGGGGTGCTCCAAGGGGAGCACAACCCACCAGGGCGCGCCTGGGCGCGCCTGGGCGCGCCAGGAGGCCCAGGCGCGCCCTGGTGGGTTGTGCCCACCTCGGGTGCCCCCCGAACCACCTCTTTGCTCTATAAATACCCCAATATTCCAGAAACCCTAGGGGAGTCAACAAAAATCAATTCCAGCCGCCGCAGAGTCTAGAACCACCAGATCCAATCTAGACACCATCACGGAGGGGTTCACCACTTCCATTGGTGCCTCTCCGATGATGCGTGAGTAGTTCTTTGTAGACCTTCGGGTCCGTAGTTCGTAGCTAGATGGCTTCCTTTCTCTTGCTGAATTCTCAATACAATGGTCTCTTGGAGATCCATATGATGTAACTCTTTTTGCGGTGTGTTTGTTGGGATCCGATGAACTTTAAGTTTATGATCAGATCTATCTTTTTATATCCATGAAAGTTATTTGAGTTTCTTTGATCTCTTATATGCATGATTGCTTATAGCCTCATATTTCTTCTCCGATATTTGCGTTTTGTTTGGCCAACTTGATCTATTTATCTTGCAATGGGAAGAGGTGCTTTGTAGTGGGTTCGATCTTACGGTGCTTGATCCCAGTAACAGAAGGGGAACCGACACGTATGTATCGTTGCTACTAAGGATAAAATGATGGGGTCTATCTCTACATAGATAGATCTTGTCTACATCATGTCATCGTTCTTATTGCATTACTCCGTTTTTCCATGAACTTAATACACTAGATGCATGCTGGATAGCGGTCGATGTGTGGAGTAATAGTAGTAGATGCAGCCAGGAGTCGGTCTACTAAGCTCGGACGTGATGCCTATATAATGATCATTGCCTGGATATCATCATGATTATTTGAAGTTCTATCAATTGCCCAACAGTAATTTGTTCACCCATCGTTTGCTATTTTTTTCGATAGAAGCCACTAGTGAAATCTACGGCCCCCGGGTCTCTTTCTCATATTATTTGCCTTTGCGATCTACTTTTCCTTTGCTTTTATTTTCAGATCTATTAAACCAAAATACCAAACTATCTTGCTGCAATTTATTCTTATTTATTTGATTTGGCATTCGATCGATCAATCTACTATATTTTATTCATGTCCGTTTGCCTATCTTGGGGCGCCGCTACCCGAAAGGGATTGACAACCCCTTTTACACGTCGGGTTGCGAGTATTTGTTATTTGTGTGCAGGTGTAGTTTACATTGTGTTGCTTGGTTCTCCTACTGGTTCGATAACCTTGTTTCATATCTGAGGGAAATACCTACCGGCGCTATGCTGCATCATCCCTTCCTCTTTAGGGAAATACCGACGTAGCTTCAAGCCGCCATCACCTCCTGTTAGTCCGGCGTCTCCTCCTAGAGTCATGCCGTCCGGGGACGACAAGTCGCTGGCGAGGTAGGAGGCTGGGGGCGAGTAGAGATTGGAAATGCAGCAGAACAGAGGGGAATCGGGGCCTGGGCCGACCCAAAATCCCAGGGTGGGTCGCGGCCCACCATGGGCACCCTGCAGAGATACACACCCGAGCGGCGTACATGCATTTTCGAAACTAAATTTGGAGCATTTAGCTAACCAATTAAACGACTCTGTTTTAGTAATATCAGATTCGTATTTGAACAACTAAGCTTGTTTAGCTTGATGGGTGGAGCAGTGCTGTTATGACACAAAGCACGTATGCTGATCGTATAGTGATCATAAAAGGGGGAACCCCTAAGCATTTTTTTGAGCAAAAGAGGGTTTCCCCTCCGATTTCTATTAAAGAAACCACCACGGAACCAACATGACCAATTAAACCCTAAGCATGATCAATTAAACCCTATTATGATTTTGCCATGGCGGATTTAAGGCTGCAAACCAGAGAAATGCTATTTAGCATCCATTGTTTGCTTCGAACTAAGAGCTAAAAGTAAAGTACAGTAACCAACTTACGATCTATTTTCTGGTTGAGATCAAAAAGTTGAGGAGATATGAAAAGTACCACCTCTCTTGCGGCGCCGTGTAGGCATCAGGGTTGCAATGGCTGTTAGTGGCGTTGAGGCAGATCTGCGACGGTAGATGGGTGCATCGAGGGATAAGTCCCGTTGCAGTGGACGAGAAGGTCGTGTGAGCGGCCCCGACAAAGAGGACGACAACGCCGATGAAGCGAGAGGACGCGATGCAAGGCTCTTGGTCCGTCGCCATGGATGAGAAACGTCCATCTCTAGCAGTGGACGACGCAGTCTTGGTAGGCGCTCCGGCATGATGGAGGACGGCGACGATGGATGGGGTGGAGGACGGCGGCGATGGATGGGGTGGCGGACGGAGGAGGCTGGTGTGGGGATGGTGTTCTAGCGCGGACAGTGTATGAATAGGAAAATGGAGGGAGAGGTACGGGGAACCATGTTTTTGGGATGGTTCTGTCTGAAATATGGGAAAGTTGTGAACTTAGCCCCCGTTTAAAATTTGGACGTCTCGTTGGTTGGGGATAGGACGGTAATCTCGCATCTCGCCAATATTTGCTCAGAGCGATTTCGGGTGAGGAGAGGGTGTTTTGGCGCCCACGGTGTATGAACGGGGCTGACAGGTAGGGCGGTTGTGTCACGTCTAAGTGAAGTTACAAACCTGCCCCTATTGAAAATATTTGCCTACATCGATTTCGGCCGAGTCGAGTTTGTTTTGCCGCCCACCGTGTATGAATGGGGAAATGGAGGGAGAGACCGAGGTCTTTCGGACGAGCTTGAATCAAATGTGTTTTGCCGCCCATGTTTGGCACTCACCGTGTCGGAATGGGCTCAGAGGCAGTCGTGTCACGTCTAACTGAAGTTACTAACCTACCCCTATTGAGAGGAGTGGAAATCGGGCCGATGGATTGTCCGTGTAAGGGGTAGGCAATAATTTCCATCTCCAAAACACTTGGCTTCGGGCAGCCGATGTGGGAGTGGACATTTTGCTGCTTCTTTCGAATTTTGGGACAATAAGCATCCACGTTTACCCTGGCAACTAAATTCGAATCCATTTTTTATTCCTATACGAATCTTTATAAATCATTCTATGTGTTTTTATATATCTTCAAAAGCACGATAAAGATGTATTATTCCACTGTCATATATGAATATGATTTACAAATGCCGATACTCGAATTCAGAAGCTAGAATCAAGTTTAAGATGAATTCGAATATTTGAAACCACTTTATGTCCAACTCAAGTGTCACACGCAACATAATATGTACTCCCATTTAGATATGTACACAAGAAATGTATCAAGATTTAAATAACGAGTCAATCAACCAATAATGTACAAAACTAACAGACATATAAACACTTATAGAGTACATGGATCAATAATATCAACTCACATACATAAGCCAGACCGCTGTACTTTTTTTTGCTAGAAGAGCATCCTTTTTTTAGCGAAGCTAGTACAACATCTTGGCCCTTTCCGATGCGTGCCACTTAAGGTCCATCTATATTACTATTATTGCCGAATGCACATTTAGCCCGATTGGCATATTTGTAGGTCTGGCATAGCAATCAAAATGAAATGTCTCAGAGTCTTATCAATTAATACAGACTTGTGCTAAAAATTACAAACCAAAAAACAAAAAACAATTATTACATGATCTCTAAAACAAATGGTTTGATCGATTACATGAACAAACAACACAAAGGTTATTCAACGATGGAAAGAACATTTCACCTATGATTTACCAAGTGGGAATTTAATTTCCTTTTTTCCTTCAGAACCTTAACAATGCGGTCAGTCTCAGCTTGCTTCATTTAGAAATCCACCAAATATTTAATGGTTGTCTTGAGTATTGCTTGTGATTGTGCTGTTTGCTTCCTCAACATGTCAACTTCATCTCTAAGTGCAGAAGTAGAATCTCTTTCTCCCAATAGTTTAGCCTCTAGAGCATCAGCAGTTGGCTATTCATGATGCATGATATTGGGCCGGTGCCACTGCTGTGGGATGATACAACGTCCATGGGGACCTCGCTCTTTGATCTTGGGCTAACCTATTTTGCGATTAAAGTTCCGATTGGATTCCGAAAAGTTGAAGTTAGCAAAACATCTCAACTGGGAGTTATAACATCAAACCAGTTAAACAAACAAGGAATTAAAGAGTTTCAATTGGATGATAAAAAATAGTTATTAACATCATTGTAACCGGTTGCAGCAGCAAAGCAGTTAAACAAAGAAGTTTTGCAAAAGGTACCTGTTGTGGCATTGGAGTGTCTCTTGGATCCTGAAAAGTTGAGTAGCTAGTAACGTGATTGGAGCAACCGGTTGCAGCAGGAAAGCAGTTAAACAAACAAGTTTTGCAAAAGGAACCTGTTGTGGCATTGGAGTTTCTCTTGGATCCTGAAAAGTTGAGTAGTCAGCAACTTGATTAGAGCAACAAGTTACAGCAGCAAACCTGTTACACAAATATATTTTTGAAAATGTACCTGCTGTGCAATTGGACTTCCAATTGGATCCTGAAAACTTGAAGTTGGTAAGATGATTACAACAACAAGTTACAGCAGCAAACCAGGTAAACGAGGAAGTTTCTGAAAACATACCTGTTGTGCCAACGGAGTTTCAGTTGGATCCTGCAAACTTGAATGTTAGCAATCATAAATAAAGTATTGCAATAACATCAAACTAGTAAAACTAACCAGTTTTGGCAACGTATTTAATTACACATGAACTAGTAAAACTAACAAGTTCTTGGCAACGTATTAAAGTAACAAGTCGGTACCATTTACCAGCAACACGTACATCTGTAAATTTCTTTGATGTAAGAAAAATGATTCCAACACATATAAACCTGACAGTTGTCCATCTATGAGCATGCAAACATTACCAGTGCTACAAGTGATAACAGCAAACCATTTAAACAAACAGGGTATCAGAATGTAAATTACATGTGAATTCTGCTGCACCCTAGAAGTACATATGACCAGCTATCTACGTGCTTAAGTAGCTATTTAAGTTCAGGCAAACAGGTAATTCTTAACAGTAAGTATCTATCGGATTTCGGGTTCTGGCAAAACCCTTGAGGTTCGAACACTGGGGTGCGCACGAAGATCTCTCCCCCCTCTAGCTCGCTCGCATCAAGATCTCATGGCCTATCTCGACGAACCCAAAGAACAAAGGGACACAAGATTTATACTGGTTCGGGCCACCGTTGTGGTGTAATACCCTACTCCAGTGTGGTGTGGTGGATTGCCTCTTGCGCTGAGGATGAACAGTACAAAGGAAGAACAGCCTCCTGAGGAGAGGTGTTCTTGTGCTCGGTGAGCTTGTGTGGGTGAGGATAGTCTAGTCCTAGATGAGCTTCAGATTCCTCTCAGATCTGCCCTCCTATGGTGATGGCTAGTCCTATTTATAGAGGCCCTGGTCTTCTTCCCAAATATTGAGCCGGAAGGGATGCCACAACAGCCAGTTTGAAGGGGGACAGCTAGTACAAGCTATCCTGACTAAAGGTGGTCTTCGCCTGCCAGAGGCTCTGGTGGTGACGCCGTCTTGGGCTCCACGGTGACCTCCGTCTTGCCGTCCTTCTGGTCTCGGTCTTATTGCACCAATATGGAAACCTTTGCCTGATGCTTCGGGACTCCTCGTGTGCGCTTGCACCTTTAGCACCAAAGAGGAAATGAGGACACTGTGCGCGCTGGCGCCTGCCTGGCCTTGGTCGCCATGGCTTACGTCATTGGAACATCGCGAGGTTCCCCTTGCCTTGATCACTCCGCCTGCCGCGAGCCAGCCTGGTGAGGCTGCCCCCGAGGAGGTCTTGTGTTGTCCGCCTCGCGAGGCTTGGCCCCTCGCGAGGGTCTTGGGTGTTTGCTGGTGAAGATGGGCCGTACAGGGCCGCTGGTGGAGCCACGCCATGGGCCGCAGGCAGGCAAGTCTGGGGACCCTCGTTCCCAGAACGCCGACAGTAGCCCCCGAGCCAACGGCGCGCTCGGACTTGGCTTTGGGGCGAAGCCAAAGGGCAAGTGCGGAGCACCGCGGGCCCCAACAGCCTGCTGCTTTGGTCGACGCGTGGCGATTGATTGGACGTGGGCGTCTCCGCTTCCCCACGCTGCCTCGGCAACTGCCCGACTTGACGAGTCCCTGCTGCATGCAAGGAAAAACCATCATTACCTGTGATCGTGGGGATCGCCGGTTGGCCTTCTCCTGCTATAAATGAGGAGGGGGGCAGAGCCCCCGTCGCCCATCTCTTCCTGCTCCGCTCGCTTCTTGTCCCTTTTTCCATTGCCAGTAGCGACACCCATGGCGCCTGCGAAGAGGTTCTTGGCCACGGAGAAGGGGAAGGCTCGCCAAGAGGGGCCCGGCTCTCCGCCACCCAAGCATGGGCGCGGCCGTCCCCGCAAGCACACCGCGACCCCCGCCGTGGCCCTCGCGGCCGCGGCGGCATCCCTTCGCATGGTAGGAGTCGCCCAAGTCGTGGCAGCCCGGTTGATGAAGGGAGGCGCGCCATGGTTGCACGACCTCCCTGGCCGTGCTTCCACTCGGCGGAGGCGCTGCCGGAGTTCGTCGTGTGGTCGGAGAACCCTGCCGGTGCCTGGCTTCAGCTCCTGCGCTTCTTCGTCGATGAGCTGTCGGCCACAGGTCCAGGCGGGCTCTGGTTGCAGGCGGACGGCTGCTGCAACAAAGCTTCCTGGGCCACGGTTGAGGTCTCCGTCGCGGGCAACGCAGCCCTGGCCCGCGGCCGGCAGACCTTTGCCCACGCGCACGGCCTGGGCAGGCGGTGCACCCTCCACTTCAAGTACGACGGCAACGCGACCCTCTATGTGAGGGTGTTCGGAGAAGACGGCCGGCGCGTCGGGTGCTGCCCCGAGGACAACAACGGCGGTGAGGTGCCCGGCCTTGGCGATGGTCGCGACGAGGGCGAGGATGGCCTTGCCTTCGGCGCTGGCCGCTGCTCGTCCAGCTATGGTGGTTCTTCCTCCAGCTTCAACAGCGGTGGCTACGACCAGCCGCCACGCCGCCGCGCCTGCTTCGAAGGTGGCAGCAGGTCGTCTCGCCGCTGCACTCCGGTGAAGCGCGAGGAGGGGTCTGGCTGAGCTCAGGAGAGCGCCATGGGCCCATCCTCGCGAACTGCTGCGGGAGCATGTGCCACTTTTTTTTTGTTTTTCCCTTCCTTCCTGCATTAAGAGAGAGATAAGTTTGGGGCCCCGCTGGGGCGTGCAACAACTATGATTTCCAAGTGGCTATGCTACTATGTTATGTTTATCGTTCTTGTGTCGTGTTGCAGCATCAACGTTTTATGTAGGCACGTAGGAATAACTTAGCTTGATGCGGGCGTGTACTTCTTAGTATCTGGCGAGGCCTCCTTGGCTTAGGAAGCGTCTAGGAACTGCAAAAATCCGTTAGGAAACTCTTGTTCTTCCGAGCCTTGGTCGTAGGCGTGGTCGGCCGTGACCCAGCGCTTCGCATCGCGGTACCCGAGGGGCACAAATTGAGAGAGGTGCGCCAGCTTGCGAGCTCGAACGAGGGTGCCTCGTGAAAAACAGGAAAAATGCTCATGAGGGCAAAACAGGAAAAATGCTCACGAGGGCCCCTGTCCAGCCCCTCGCGAGGCATGCGAGGGAGAGAACGGGTCAAAACGAGGAAGCAAGGGCAGAAAAAAGGGGGGCAAAAAGGCAGGGGAACCAAGGCAGCGAGGAACACCAGAAAGCAAATTCTCGTTAAAGAGGGGCAAGCCAACTGCGGAAAGCAAATGAAAATCCGCGTCCTGCACCTAGTCTAGTCTTCTTGTCTTCTCACCAGCGCGGAGCTAAGTGCTGCCACTAGGACGTGGGAGGGAGCCCCCAAGGCCCGAGGGCGGCACTCCTGAGACTTTGGGGCGTGTACAGCCCCACTCATTATTACATGAGAGTGTCACGAGCAGAGACCTTCACAGGCACTGGGCCTTCTTCACAGCCACTAGGCCTTTCTTCATGGGTAGAACTTCCGGAGGTGCTGGATGTTCCAGGCGTTCTGGATGGGGATCCCGTCTTGCATCTCCAGGCGCGCGGCACCAGGCTTGGAGACGTGGGCGACCCGAAATGGGCCCTCCCACATGGGTGAGAGCTTGTTCAGCCCTTCCCTGGAGAGCACCCGCCTCAGGACGAGATCACCCACCTCGAGCATCCTGGAGCGGATGCTGCGGCAGTGGTACCGCCATAGCGCCTGTTGGTACCTTGCGGCTCAGAGCGAGGCTTCACGGCGGCGTTCCTCCCCCAGCACGAGGTCCATCCCCCGCATGGCATCCTGCCGTGTTTCGTCAAATGCCAGGTCCCGCGCGGAGCGATGCCTGACCTCGTGTGGGAGAACCACTTCTGCTCCGTAGACGAGGAAGAATGGAGTCTCGCCTGTTGGCTTGGTGGCGGTGGTGCGGATGGACCACAGCACGGACTGGAGCTCGTCGTGCCAGCCCCTGCCGCATGCCTCGAGCTTCTTCTTGAAGGTCCTGGTCTTAAGGCCCCTCAGGATTTCTGCGTTGGCGCGGTCGGCCTGGCCGTTGCTCCTAGGGTGCACCACAGAGGCGTAGCGAATCTGTGTTCCAAGGTTAGCACAATATGTTTTGAAGAGATTGCTAGTGAACTGTGAGCCATTGTCGGTGATGATGCGGTTAGGGACCCCAAATCGGCTTACGAGGCCCTTGATGAACTTGACTGCTGACCCGGCTGGGATGGTGCGGACGGCTTCCACTTTCGCCCACGTGGTGAATTTGTCGATGGCGACGTAGAGGTAGCGGTAACCTCCAGGCGCTCGACGGAATGGGCCCAGGATATTCAGCCCCCAGACCGCGAACGGCCATGAGAGCGGGATGGTCTGGAGACCCTGAGCTGGCTGGTGGATCTACTTGGCGTGGAATTGGCAAGCCTCGCAGGATTTCACCAGCTCGGCCGCGTCGTTGAGTGCCGTGGGCCAGTAGAACCCGCTGCGGAAGGCCTTGCCAACTAGGGTGCGCGACGATGAGTGGTGCCCGCAGTCTCCGCCATGTATGTCAGTCAGCAGCTCATTCCTCTGTTCCCTGGAGATGCATCGGAGAGAAACATCATTTGGCCACTTTCTATATAGCTCACTGTCCTGGATGCAGTACGCCGTAGCCTGCCGGGCCACACGGTTCGCATCTTCTTCCTTCTGCCTTGCGTCAGGTATGCCTTGAACTCCTCGATCCAGCACCCCTCCAGAGGCTCGAGTGCCAGGAGCAGGCGCGCTCCCGAGGTCGGGCCGCAGGCGGGGGCTCCCGAGGCTGGTGGCTGGGGAGCTTCCTCCTGAGGTGGCGCCGGTTCCGCAGGTGGGGGTGCCGCTGACGTCTTGAAGAGCCGCTCCTAGAAGATGCCAGGCTCTTGGGGTAGTCGCTTGGATTCTCTCTTGGCGATGTCATCGGCCTCCTTGTTGGTGCCACGTGGCACATGCTGTAGCTCCAAGCCCAGGAACTGGTTCTCCATTTTGCGTACCTCCGCGAGGTATGCCTCCATGTGCTCATCCCTCGGCTCGTACACCTTGTTGGAGAAGTTGACGAGGAGCTGCGAGTCTCCTTTGATGGTGAGGTGTTTCACCCCCAGGGCCACCGCAGCCCTAAGGCCGGCAAAGATGCCTTCGTACTCTGCGATGTTGTTGGAGACCTTCTCGCCCTGCTGGAAGCAGAGCTGCACGGCGTAGTAAAGCTTGTCCTGAGTGGGCGAGATGAGAATGGCGCCAGCCCCCACGCCCTGGCGTGCGAACGCGCCATCGAATTACATGACCCAGCCATCCGGCGCTTCACTCCCTGGCAAGAGGGATCGGTCCTCGCCAGCTTCGAGTTCCGGGGTGTCGGTCCATTCGGCCATAAAGTCGG
This sequence comes from Triticum aestivum, assembly GCF_018294505.1. Classification (NCBI taxonomy): domain Eukaryota; kingdom Viridiplantae; phylum Streptophyta; class Magnoliopsida; order Poales; family Poaceae; genus Triticum; species Triticum aestivum. The sequence goes on from NC_057796.1 coordinate 340,385,723, forward strand.
TGAGTGCAGCCCCCTTGATGACCCTGGTTGTGCTGAACTCCAAGTCAAACGCTTGCAACTCGATGTTCCATTCGGCAACCCTTCCCGCAGCATTGGGGCTCCTGAGTACTCTCTCCAACGGGTAGGCTGAGACGACCTTGATGGGGTGACCCTGGAAGTAGTGGCGCAGCTTACGTGAAGCTACTAGGAGCGCGAGCAAGAGCTTCTGAGGCATGGGGTATCGTGCTCTCGCATCCCGTAGCATTGTGCTGATGAAGTACACCGAGTGCTCGACGAGGGAGGGAGAGCTGGCGGAGTCTTCGGTTCTTGGGGGCTGAGGTGTTTCCTGTGGATCCCCAGCTTCAGGGGCTTGATGACTTGCCGGGGCAGCCACTGTCTCAGGAGCATTGCCTTGGTGTTGCGCTTCCTTGTCCGGCTTCGCGGCTCCATTGGTCGGGCCCTTGACCTGGCGCTCCTCTCTGAGGTCCACCAGCGCCGCACTGGTGGAGTGGGGTGTGGCAGACAGGTAGAGTACCAAGGGCTTGAGAGAACGAGGTGCCACCATCACCGGCAGGCTGGTCAAGTATCTCTTGAGGTCTTGAAATGCTTGGTCAGCCTACGGGGTCCACTCAAATGGGCCCTTCTTCTTCATCAGCTTGAAGAATGGTAGGGCACGCTCTCCCAACTTGGAGATGAAGCGCCCGAGCGAAGTCACGCAGCCTGCAAGCTTCTGCATCTCCTTGAGGGTTTTTGGTGGGCTTATGTCTTCGATTGCCTTGACCTTCTCCGGGTTAGCCTCGATCCCCTTGTGGGACACGAGGAAGCCCAACAGCTTGCCGGAAGGGACACCAAACATGCATTTCTCCGGGTTGAGCCGCAAGTGCACCTGGCGCAGGCTCGCGAAGGTTTCCTCCAAGTCCTGAATCAAAGTTCTCGCCTCCCGAGACTTCACCACAACGTCATTGACGTAAGCCTCAGCGTTCCTCCCGAGCTGCCGCCCCAAAGCGATGTGCATAAGCCGCTGGAAGGTTGCCCCTGTGTTGCGCAGTCCGAACGACATGCATGTGTAGCAGTATACCCCGCACGGGGTCAAGAAAGCCGTTTTCTCCACGTCTTCCACCGCCATCTTGATCTGGTGGTAGCCTGAGAACGCATCCAGGAAGCATAGCAGGTCACACTCGGCGGTGGAGTCGACTATCTGGTCGATGCGCGGCAGCGGGAATGGGTCTTGAGGGCAGGCCTTGTTGAGGTTGGTAAAGTCGACACACATGCGCTCCTTCCCACCTTTCTTCGGTACGACAACCGCGTTCGCCAGCCACCCTGGGTACTGGACCTCGCGAATGACGCCTGCTGCCTCCAGCTTGTGAGTTTCCTGGACGATGAACGACTACTTCTCTGTGGACTGTCGCCGTGCCCTCTGCTTCACAGGGCGCACGTTGGGGCATACCTTCAGATGATGCTCAATCACTTCTCTCGGGACCCCAACTAGCTGCTTGGGCTCCCGGGCGAACACCTCCTTGTTCGCCCGGAGGAAGTCCACCAACTCCCTTTCTTGATCTGGGGCGAGGTCGGCGCCTATGGTAAAGGTGGCGCCTGAGGCCCCGTCCTCGTCGACTGGTACTTGCTTCGTCTTGGCCTGGCCTTGAGTGAATTGCTGCTTCCTCTTGGTCGGTGCAGCCCCCTTGGCCCGGGGCACGTCCTTGCCGGCCGGGCAAGCTGCCGCCGCGGCCCTGAAAGCGAGTTTGAGGGCAGCCAAGGCTTCCTCGGCGTCCCCGACCACAGTGAGGACACCCTTGCTCCCTGGCATCTTCATGAGGTTGTAGGCGGGATGAGTAGCTGCCATAAACTAGGCCAACGCTGGGTACTCGAGGATGGCGTTGTACGGTAAGTCAATGCGGGCGATGTCGAAGTCGATTAGCTCGGTGCGGTAGTTGTCGTGTGTACCGGAAGTTACGGGGAGACAGATCTGCCCCAGGGGATTGGAGGAGCCGCCGCGGACCCCGCAGAAGGGCTTGCTGGGGCGGAGCCGCTCAAGCGGCACGTGAAGGAGGCTAAAAGCCTCCACAGAGAGCACGTTGAGGCCGGCGCTGCCGTCGATGAGGGTCTTGGTAACACCTAAGCTGCAGATGGTGGGCGTGCAAAGCATCGGGAGCGTGCCTGAGCCGATGGTGGTGACTGGGTGATCCCCCGAGTCGAAGGTCAGGTCGGCCTTGGGCGCCGCCCAACCCGGGGGAGCCCCCTGCCATGTGGAGGCGGCGCCGATCTGGCGAAAGAACGGCTTGGTGTGACGGTCCGAGGGCGGCGCCTGCGAGCCGCCGAGGAGAGCCGCGATGATGGGGGGTGCTGGTTCCCCGAAGCACGCGATGAAGAGGTCGCGCAGCCCCTCCCAAGAGGCTACGGAAGAGCTCGGCAGATGGAGGAGCCAGGCGCGCGGCACGCCAGCAAGGGCCATGACCTTGTCGCCGCCCCTGGTCTCCAGAACAGCCTCCTCGTATGCCAGTAGGAAGGCTGCCGGGTCCGCCACACCATCGTAGCGGGGCGGCATCTTCGGCTTGAACTTGTGCGGCCACCGCACCTGCCGCAGGGCGGGGGTGAAGGCCCGGAGCCCCTCGGCGCTGCTGAGGGTTCCCGTCGATCCAGTCGGAGAAGAGGCGGCGCCCATGAGAGCCGGTCGGGGAAGAGAAGCCGTCAGGGGGGGGGGGGCGAAGCTTCGGCGCGCCCCTACCTCGCGCGCCAAATGTCGGATTTCGGGTTCCGGTAAAACCCTTGAGGTTCGAACACTGGGGTGCACACGAAGATCTCTCTCCCCTCTAGCTCGCTCGCATCAAGATCTCACGGCCTAGATCGACGAACCCAAAGAACAAAGGGACACAAGATTTATACTGGTTCGGGCCACCGTTGTGGTGTAATACCCTACTCCAGTGTGGTGTGGTGGATTGCCTCTTGGGCTGAGGATGAACAGTACAAAGGAAGAACAGCCTCCTGAGGAGAGGTGTTCTTGTGCTCGGTGAGCTTGTGTGGGTGAGGATAGTCTAGTCCTAGATGAGCTTCAGATTCCTCTCAGATCTGCCCTCCTATGGTGATGGCTAGTCCTATTTATAGAGGCCCTGGTCCTCTTCCCAAATATTGAGCGGGAAGGGATGCCACAACGGCCAGTTTGAAGGGGGACAACTAGTACAAGCTATCCTGAGTAAAGGTGGTCTTCGCCTGCCAAAGGCTCTGGTGGTGACGCCGTCTTGGGCTCCACGGTGACCTCCATCTTGCCGTCCTTATGGTCTCGGTCTTATTGCACCGATATGGAAACCTTTGCCTGATGCCTCGGGACTCCTCGCCTACGCTTGCCCTTTAGCACCAAAGAGGAAACAAGGACACTATGCGCGCTGGCGCCCGCCTGGCCTTGGTCGTCATGGCTTACGTCATTGGAACCTCGCGAGGTTCCCCTTGCCTTGATCTCTCCGCCCCTCGCGAGCCAGCCTGGTGAGGCTGCCCCCGAGGAGGTCTTGTGTCGTCCGCCTCGCGAGGCTTGGCCCCTCGTGACGGTCTTGGGTGTTTGCAGGTGAAGATGGGTCATACAGGGCCGCTGGTGGAGCCACGCCGTGGACCGCAGGCAGGCAAGTCTGGGGACCCCCGTTCCCAGAACACCGACAGTATCAAACACATAGATAGGCGCAGTCTATAATAGGATTAACAAGCTATGGCATTATGTAATCAGTAACAAACTAAATTAAGCCAAGCAACATAATTGAACAATTTTGCAATAAGTGGCTAACTAAAATTCCGATAAGCAGGTAACTGAACTTACGCTAGCTCTTTGTATAGGCACATTGCAACATCTTTTTCGCTTACAAGGTTCTACGAAGGAGTCCATGGCATCAAATGCTTGGATACGCAGTCCCAATTCTTCTTTCTTCCCACACTGCATTGGTAAGTCGAATGGTTAATCTGATAAGATGGTGTGTCCTTGATATGTTACATGAGGACGGGTTGTCAGACTAGTTGTAGACACACACATCACACTGGCTTTTACTATATATTTCATGCGATTACATTTGGCATATCGAGATTTAAGCAATCTACAGTAGGATGAAAAGACTAGTATCCTTCACATTATTGGCGAACTCAGTTCATAGAAACAAGCAATTCAACCATTCTGTGGGTAAATCAAAAACGCCACTGGAATATTTTTCACTACCCCAATCATACACGCAAAAGGGGGACGCCACTGTAGGGGCAGGTATGGGTGGTCGCCTCGGGTGGCTGGAAAGTGTGCACCTAGTTTGAGTCATCCAGGTTGGCCCTGGCTAGTTTTGTTCGTCCCAACGCACGAGCAGGCAATGTAAAGATGAAGAAAAATGTTTCAATTTGGATGGGCCAATAACATAAGTGCAAGGCAGGCCCTATAGCAGGCTCGTGGCCCAAACGAGCGCCTCCCATATCAATCGACACCAGGAAAAATCCCAATTCATTCGCTCCAGCCTCCAGTCAGGTTCGCTCCTAACCTAGCAGCCGCTGGACAGACCGACACAGCACTTCCTTGCGCCCTCGTTGGAGGGCGGTCGCCGGGCTTCAAGCGAATTGAAGGACAAGAAGATGAAGATCCAACCCTGGGTGTAGCCTGCGTGGGAGGCAGCGGCGGCAAGACGGGCATGGCATCGAGCTTGCGCAAACAGACAGTTGCAGCTTGCAAGAGCAGCATGCGCAATGAGCAGGTACATCACATCCCTGATTATATCTAATTCAACTATTCAATTTCTGGCCAATAGTTAAACCTGACGGTGTTTTAAAACTGCTTGTATGTAGGGAATCTATGAGAAAATGAAACCAATTGCTACTTATTTTATAACTCCCCCAATCAATACTCAACTGACTGAACCTGATGTATCTAATCAAGTTTTCGGTGCAAACATACAAGCTCATGTTGTTCTTGAGCATGAAGTGTTTAATGAACAGACTGCTAATGAAGGATTTGATGCAAACATTTTACATGCTCCTGGTGATGAACATATAGTGTCTAATGAGGGATCTAATGCAAGCATTTTGCAAGCTCCCATTGAAGGATTTAGTGTCTAATGATGATCTGCTATGTTGAGAGAGACATAGAGATTTGTAGGCATTGATGACAAGCAAATTATAGTACATTTTCATGGCTTGAGGAAACGTCGAGGCCATCTAACAGAAAGTCCCCGTATCATGACAACGTAGCATAAATACTTTTCTAATCTGTTGTTTGAAACTATTGGCATACTTGTGCAGGATAGATATATTGATATGCAGTTTGCGCACTGGTTATATGTGCAATTACACTTTGATATTTTTAGCCAGAGAACAAATAATTCAAGCAGGTACGGACCATGTTAGTAGTCCTTGTACACCATATTGCATTTTGTGTTTTTTGGTGCTTACATCATTTAGTGTTTTATAATCTGAACTACTTTGGATCATTAGTTGGTTTTCAAAGTGCATGTAGCTTCACATTTCTAAAGTTATGTTGATTTCCAGAGTGCAAGTGCCTTCATATTTTTTAAGTTAAATTTTCACCCCTGGTAACTTGAATTCATGGATCCGCCACTGGACACAAATCATACACGCATGCCAGTACAAATTAAATGAAATGCATGGACTTACGATAGCTCGTTGTACAGGCTCACTGCAGCTCTGCTTGCGCTTGGGATGTTCCATGTACAAGTCCATGTTAACACTTGCTTGGATGTGCAGGCCTTGTGCTCCTTGCATCACCCTCTGCATTTTTGACACGGCGAATGGTTGATCAAATAAGAGGAATCGACCTTGCTGTTGTACCGGAGGACAGATACTTACAAGGTTATACGGGTGTGCAAGATGTGTACCAGATCCCGTAGCGCCATCATGCTTCGCTAAAAAATGGTTTTGCTTGTTTCAGATGATATCTCCAGAAGAAATAAGAGTTAAAGTCAGAGTTGCATAGGCGTGTAAGCTAAGAGAGCAGTGAAAGGATATCCAAACATCGTCGGAACAGTGCACAAGGAAGTGATATGTGGATACCTAGTTCGGCCCGGCGTTTCGGCATGCTTGCCTAGCTAGAGTGCGGGTCACTTCAGAGCCGTTGAGGGTGATGCGCTGGCGTTGGATGGCCGCGCACGGATGCAGATCTTGAGTGGCAGCGGAGCACTATGATGCGGTGGACGAGGCCATTGGTGAAGCCCCGATGGCCTCAGGGGGCGGAGGTGCGACGATGTGCTCGGTGAAGTAGCCCTGGTGAGGTCGGAGACGGCGTCGGTGAAGCGCACCTGATGCGGTGGAGGTCGGTGTCTGTGAGGCACGTCGGTTGCGGTAGCCGACGTTGTTGTTGGACCACCCGATGCGGTGGACGAGGGCGTAGATGAGGTAGGTCCGATGCGGTGGTGAAGCGCGACCGTCGTCTTCGTCCTCGTCGTCCGGCATAGAGGTGGGAAAGAGACGAGACGAGGGGCGATTCGAACTTTGCTTGGGTTGGCGGCGAATTAGGGATTTGAGCAATCTAGGCACGCAAGGGGACGGTGGAGAAGGAAGATTTGCAGGGCTGGATTGGGTCCGCTAGATATTTCAATCCGAAACGTGGAAGCGCAAACTTATTTTGTCGTCGTTCTTTTTTTTGGGGGGGGGGAGGGGTGGGTGGCTGGGTGCTAGCGTCCGTACGACACACGCGACCACCACGACACGACCCTGGTCTGCCTGGTGCGCCTACATTTGAGAATGCAAATGAATCTTCTTTCATTTGCAAACGAATCTATGTGTATTACCATGCCCGTGTTTTCCTTGCAAATAATTAGTCATTCGAAACGAGATACTATAAATTAATTAATGAGGAGTTATTTGAATTATAGTGTGTGTCACATAGCGATCTCCAATTCTAACGTGGATTTCGCATTTCATGGTATCCACACTACTTTTTTAATACAAAATCGTATGTATATGATGAACACCATGGTAGTGAGAAAACTTTGGATGGATTCAAACATATGACCTACAAAATAGCACAACAATCGAGTCAATGTCAACTTTTCCAAACCTAGTATGGCACGAGTTCGAAATAGTTACCTGTCGGAGTAAATGACCACGGGTAGCCTAACCGACTCCCCCTGGCTCTTTGAAAATTATCAGGCCGTTCAGGCCTTCAAGCATACAAAGCATAGGGCCGCCTTCCCCCGGCCGGCTATCCCCAGGGCTGACTCCCAGAAGGCGACCCAGCCTCAGAAACCTCCCCCAAGAAAGATACGAGATAGCCGACTCCAGGGAGCCGACCCCAAGAGGACCGACTCCAGGGAGCCGGCCCCAGGAGGACCGACTCCCAGAAGCCGGCCAAGGCTGCACCCATAAAGACTGTACCCACATAACGGTGATAGGATGGGGCGTGGCCGCAGTACAGCTCACTACCCCCGAATCCCGGAACAAGTATGGCCAAAGGGCGCCGTACGGGCCAGCCATCCCCCGACCGGCGTGGCACTGTAGCCATGTTGGCCTCGATGTCGCCCACGACAGGTGCACGTACGGCCCGTGGGCGGTGGGCCCCTTTTGCCAGAGAGACATCTGAAGGCGGCCCGACCTCTTCTAGTCGGCCAGGGATGTGGCCGGCTCCCAATAGCCGGCTACCTCCCTCCCTTGAAGCATGCGCCCCATTAAGGAGACAAGACGAGGTAAGGCTACAGTGAGAGCTCGCAAGGCGGCGACACTGTAGCCACGCTTACCTCGACAAAGCCCTCGTCATCAGAGGTGAGGCAACAGTAACCAGCCGCCGACAAAGCCCCCAAGCGGTGGGGCCGGCGTGCCGGCCAAGAAGCCGACAGCCGGCGGGACCCACCAGTCGGCGGGCCCCAATAACCGGCGGAGAAGCCGGCGAGCATAGACACTGACGGCTGGGACCTGCGCCCAGCCAGGTTACCATTGTACCCTTGGGGGTAGGCCTATATAAACCCCCCGGGACACCCATGCAAAGGGTTGATCTCATAGAGTTTCACTCACCACATAGAGAGAAAAGGAGAGCTAGCCTTGCCCTTCTTCTTCCTCTAGCCAGACAGCTCAAGGAGCACTTGTAGCTACTTGTTTTGACCTAGTGATCATGCGGAGACCCCGCAGAGCAGGACTAGGGGTGTTATCTCCATGGAGAGCCCCGAGCCTGGGTAAGATCCGCTGGCGTGCATTTCTTCGCCTCATCCCGTTTCCAGGCATCGGCGACGTCTTACTGGCTCCCACAATGATAAGCCATCCATTGGCATATGTCGCACCTACTACCCGACATTTGGCGCCCACCATGGGCCAGGTGCACCGTCGTCCGGAGACCTGTTCTGGACGAGAACCCTTTCCCTCCCCCGCGAGCACAGCCAGCCTGCCGCACCCGATGGCGCTTGCCCGGACGCGCTGCAAGGCGTTGACGACGCCTGCGCAGCGAGCTGCCTCGCCGATCTTCTTGGCGAGACTCGCATCTCCGACGAGCCCGCGTCCGACGCGGGCACGGACTACCCCGAGAGTCGCCTCGTCAGCCTCCTCGACCAACTTCACGTCTCCAGCAAGCTTGCTGTAGACTTGGAGTCGGTCGGCTCCACCGACCCGATGCTTGTCGACTCCGACACGGCGTCGCTCGACGCCTACCCCTCCGACGTGGTAGTCTTCAATGACCCTCTCCCTCGAGCTGACAGCGGCAGCAGCACTGTCACTGAGGTGCTGGTCGTCAGCCACGTCAGCGACTCGGGCGAGAACGCCCACGATGCCCTACAAGCGGCGATGCATGACTTGGCCGTCCCCATCCCGGCCGACGCCGAAGCCGAGACCCTGGAGGCACGCCGCCTTGCCCTCATCGCGGAGGGTCAGAAGATAGCCTTAATGAGATGCCTCACCGAGGCTCACCAGCGCGAAGTCGACCGCGCTGCCTTCGGTACGCCGCCTCATGGCGGGCCGAGCTGAGCCGGCCTCGTCAAGAAGCGCGGCGCGGCCATTGCCAGCATGCTGGGGGCAGACCGCCCCGTCTACGCCACACCACTCGAGAATCTGCGAGCCGCTCAGGTGGCCGCTGAAGAGCTAAATGGGCTGGGGGCTGATGAGCTCCCCTACATGACAAGGCGCATCCAGCAGCTGATCGACGCGGCCGCAGAACGGCATGAAGCCGGCGCCCGCGCTGAGAGTCCTTCCCCACGCCGAGAGCATGCCGCGACATCCCGGTCGCCGACTGCGAGCGGCGCCCGCGCAAGGAAAGACAAGGAGCCGGCTGCTAGCTGCAGCCGGACTCGGATCACCATCGAGCGCGACGCGGAAGGCCGCCCTCGAGCAGTGGAGCGCCAAGGAAATCCGCCTCCTCCCCCGCCTCGAGGGGAGAGATATCCCACCCCGCGCCTGTCACGCATCCGACTCTTGGTGGCCGACTAGGCCACCGCGAAGGAGTCAGCGAGAACGACGCCCGCCACCGGATCGACCGCCTAGCTTGATCCCTGGCGCTAGAAGAAGAAGACGATGTCGGTCCGCCATGCTTCGGCCCCCGCATCTGCGACGAGCCCTTCCCCAAAGGGTTCTCGCTCCCCAGAGAGACGCCCAAGTACAACGGCTCTGTGAAGCCGGAAGATTGGCTCATCGACTACTCTACCGCTGTCAGCATAGCGAACGGCAACAGGCGGGTAGCCGTGAAGTACGTCCCTCTCATGCTGCAAGGCACGGCACGCACCTGGCTCAACAGCCTCAAGCCCTAGAGCGTCAACAGCTGGCTGGACTTCACGGAAGTCTTCGTCCGCAACTTCACCAGCACGTACAAGCGGCCTCCCAAGCCCTGCCAGCTCTCCCTATGCGTCCAAGGGCCCAACGAGTCGACCCGCGACTACCTCACGCGATGGGCCGAGCTCCGCAACTCCTGCGAGGGGGTGCACGAGGTTCAAGCCATCAAATACTTCACCGCCGGGTACCGAGAGGGCACCCTCCTCAAGCACCGACTCCTCTGCGACGAGCCGGCTACCCTCAACGAGCTGCTGATCATTGCGGACAAGTACGCCACGGCCGACTCCTTGATGAAGACCGAGCTCCGAGTGGACGCCTCTGGGAAGGTGCTCGCTCCGGCTCCCAAGACGCCGGCTGGCGACTCCAATCGGCGCCCCTACCAGAACGACCACAAGCGCAAGGCCCCTATGCTGCCTTCCACCAGTCGGCAGGTGGCCACAGTCGAAGATGAGCAGCCCGAAGAACGGCCCGCTCCCAAGAAGAAGGGCGGTAGGACGGCTTGGCAGCAGGCCTTCTCCTACGAGTAGACTCTCGATGCCCCCTGCAAGTTCCACAGTGGCGCGAAGCCGTCCAACCATACGACTCGAAAGTGCCACTGGCTCACACGGATCTCCAAGGGCGAGGGGCTGGTGCCGCTTCCGCCTCCCGGCCCGCCGCCTCCAGCCCCCCAGCAGCCGGCTGCTCGACCGGCAGTCGAAGCCATTCAAGATGAGTTCCCTGATGAGCACGCCGCCTACGTCATCTTCACGAGCCAGGTTGAAGACAAGCACAGCCGGCGCCGACAGCACCAAGAGGTCAACGCAGTCGCCTCCAGCAACCCTGAGTTCATGCATTGGTCCGAAAGGCCTATCAACTGGAGCCGGGCCGATCACCCAGAGGTGATGCCGTCCCCTGGCTCCTACGCATTGGTGTTGGATGTCACCCTCGCAACGGAGAGGCGAGCTGCCCGATTCTCCCGCATTCTGATTGATGGCGGGAGCAGTATCAACATACTGTACCGTGATACCATGGAGAAGTTGAACCTCAAGGCGAAGCAGCTCATGCCAAGCCGGACCGTGTTCCATGGCATCGTACCCGGCTTGTCCTGCTCCCCGATCCGCAAGATCAAGATGGATGTTCTCTTCGGAGACAAGGATCACTTTCACCGAGAAGCAATCTGGTTCGAGGTAGTGGACCTGGAAATCCCTTACCACGCCTTGCTTGGCTGACCTGCTCTGGCCAAGTTCATGGCTGTGCCCCACTACGCCTGCCTGAAGATGAAGATGCCAAGCTCGAAGGGGATCATCACTGTAGCCGGCGACTACAAGAAGTCCATCGAGTGCGCTGCAGCCAGCAGCCGGCTGGCTGAGTCCCTCGTAGTGGCAGAAGAGAAGAAGATGCTGGAGCGAGTTGTGGCCATGGCCGGCAAGCAGCCGGCCTTGTCCCCCAACCCCAAGGATTATGATGCGCAGGGCTCCTTCCAGCCGGCCAAGGAGACGAAGAAGATACCTCTGGACCCGGAGAACCCGGAGAGGTTTGCAGTCATTGGTGCAAACCTGGACAATAAATAGGAAGGCGAGCTCGTCGACTTCCTCCATGAGAATCGAGACATCTTTGCATGGTCCCCAAAGGACATGCCGGGTGTTTCGAAGGATTTCGCCGAGCACAAGTTACACGTCCGAGCCGACGCGAAGCCGGTCAAGTAGCCTCTCCGCCGACTGTCAAAAGAGAAGAGAAGAATCGTAGGAGAAGAGATATCCCGGCTCCTTGCCGCCGGCTTTATTATGGAAGTGTTTTTCCCAGAGTGGCTTGCCAACCCAGTCTTGGTGTTGAAGAAGAACAACAAATGGCGTATGTGTATAGACTACACTAGCCTCAACAAGGCCTGCCCCAAAGATCCGTTTGCTTTGCCACGGATTGATCAAGTGATAGACTCCACGGCCGGATGCGAGCTGTTGAGTTTCTTGGATGCCTACTCAGGATACCACCAGATTAAGTTGGACCCAGCAGACCGCCTGAAGACCACCTTCATCACACCATTCGGAGCTTTCTGTTACCTGACTATGACATTCGGCTTGAGGAATGCCGGTGCCACTTTTCAGCGTTGCATGCAGAAATGCCTCCTCAAGCAACTCGGCAGAAATGCCCACGTCTATGTAGACGATATTGTGGTGAAGACAGAAAAGCGCGGCACCCTGCTGGAGGACCTCAAAGAAACATTTGCCAACTTGCGCCGATTCCAGATCAAGCTCAACCCCGAGAAATGCGTGTTCGGAGTACCCGCCAGCCAGCTTCTAGGTTTTCTGGTCTCCGAACGCGGCATTGAGTGCAACCCTGTGAAGATCAAGGCCATTGAGAGAATGGAGATTCCCACCAAGTTGTGAGACGTTCAGAAGTTCACCGGGTGCCTGGCCTCCCTAAACCGCTTTATCAGCCGGCTAGGAGAGAAGGCTCTCCCCCTGTACCGACTCAAGAAGAAATCCACTCATTTCGAGTGGAATGACCAAGCAGACCAAGCCTTCCATGAGTTGAAGAAGATGCTGACCACTCCACCTATCCTGGCGGCGCCGACTGAGAAGGAGCCCATGCTCCTCTACATTGCCGCAACTAGCCGAGTGGTCAGTACAGTCATCGTGGTTCAGCGCCCAGAAGAAGGCCGAGCCCAGCTAGTCCAGAGGCCGGTATATTATCTAAGTGAAGTACTATCCAGCTCAAAGCAAAACTACCCACACTACCAGAAGATGTGCTATGGAGTTTACTTCGCCACCAAGAAGCTGAAGCCCTACTTTCAAGAGCATCCCATCATGGTCGTATGCACCGCCCCGCTTGCCGACATCATAGGCAGCCGGGATGCATCCGGCCGGGTGGCCAAATGGGCCATTGCGCTGGCGCCTTACACAATCTTCTACCAGCCCCGCACCGCCATCAAGTCCCAAGCATTGGCCGACTTCCTCGTCGACTGGGCCGAGACCCAGTACCTACCACCGGCTCCCGACTCTACTCATTGGCGGATGCACTTCGACAGGTCCAAGATGCGCACCGGCTTGGGAGCCGGCATCATCCTCACCTCTCCCAAAGGCGACAAGCTTAGATACACGCTGCAAATCCACTTTGCCGCCTCCGACAACGTGGCTGAATATGAGGCGCTCATACACGGGCTCCGGCTAGCCAAAGAGCTCGGCATACGACGGATCCTGTGTTATGGCGACTCAGACTTGGTGGTCCAGCAGTCATCTGGCGATTGGGACGCCAAGGATGCAAACATGGCGAGCTATCGATTCCTCGTCCAGCAGATCAGTGGGTACTTCGAAGGGTGCGAGTTCCTTCACGTACCACGGGCCGACAATGATCAAGCAGACACCCTGGCACGGATCGGCTCCACCCGACAGGCTATACCAACCGGTGTCTCTCTCCAGCGCCTCCCCAAACCATCTATCAAGCCGTCTGCAGAGTCGGACTCTATCTTTGTACCGTCCGCCCCTAATGCAGCCGGATCCGACTGGAGGAACCCAGCAGGCGGCTCGAGGATTTCGACAAGCGACCCGGGGACTGCCGTAGTCGCACCCGGCTCGGGAACTTCAGAACCCGGCCCAGGGACTGCAGCAGTCGGCCTGGGGACTGCAGCGACAAAAGAAGCGGTTGCCGACTCCAACTCCCCACCACCCAACCCACCCACCCGAGTCACAGTGGCCGTACTAACAGTAGAAGAAGTCACAGCTCCATCATGGGCCCAACCCATCCTCAACTTCCTAGTCAACAAAGAGCTGCCGACTGATGAGATCTCGGCAAGACTAGTGCAACGCCGAGCCGGAGCATATGCAATAATAAACAAAGAACTTGTCAAGCGCAGCGTCACTTGAGTCTTCCAGCGCTGCGTCGAGCCAGAGAAAGGTGTGGCAATCCTCAAGGATATCCACCAAGGCGAATGTGGCCACCACGCAGCCTCAAGATCACTTGTGGCCAAAGCCTTCCGCCATGGTTTCTTTTGGCCGACTGCTTTGGAAGATGCCAAAGAGATAGTCAAAAGCTGCAAAGGATGCCAAGTCTTCAGTTCCAAGCAACACCTGTCGGCTTCTGCACTCAAGACCACCCCCTCACCTGGCCCTTTGCCGTCTGGGGGCCGGACATGGTGGGCCCATTCAAGACAGCCCGCGGCGGCTTGACACATCTGCTTGTCGCCGTGGACAAATTTACCAAGTGGATCGAAGCGAAGCCGATCAAGAAGCTGAACGGGCCGACTGCAGTGACATTCATTGCCGACATCACTACTCGGTATGGTGTGCCGCACAGCATCATCACCGACAACGGCACAAACTTTGCCAAAGGAGCACTGGCACGTTTCTGCGCGACACAGGGCATCCGACTGGACTTAGCGTCCGTTGCCCACCCGTAGTCAAACGGCCAGGTCGAGCAAGCAAATGGACTCATCCTCTCCGGCATCAAGCCCCGACTGGTCGTACCACTGGAGCGATCGGCCGGCTGCTGGCTCGATGAGCTGCCGGCTGTCCTCTGGAGTCTGCGTACTACCCCAAACAAGTCAACCGGCTTCACTCCCTTCTTCCTTGTATATGGTGCCAAGGCTGTCATCCCAACTGACATTGAGTTCGACTCGCCTCGGGTCACTATGTACACGGAGGCGGAGGCCAAGGAAGCGCGAGAAGACGGCGTCGACCTGCTGGAAGAAGGCCGGCTGTTAGCACTCAGCCGGTCCGCCATCTACCAGCAGGGTTTGTGCCGTTACCACAACCGAAAGATCAAGCCAAGATCTTTCCAAGAGGGCGACCTTGTGCTTCGGCTGATCCAGCGAACAGCCAGCCAGCACAAGCTCTCGGCCCCTTGGGAAGGCCCTTTCGTCATCAGCAAGGCACTAGGCAACGACTCCTACTACCTGATCGACGCACAAAAACCAAGAGCACGCAAGAGGGATGATTCCGGCAAGGAGTCGGAGCGACCATGGAACGCGAACCTCCTGAGAAGATTTTACAGTTGAAAGCAGTATGTACCATGCTACCGTTTTTATTAAATATGAGACAAACAGGCCCCCCGAGGAGCACTCGGGGACTGCCCTCCTTTATCTAAGAATGATGAGCGTCATACTCATGAATGTATTATTACATTTGATTTTTTGTCTGGCACCGGGTTCGACTAGTCGGCCCGGGGACTGGCCGCCTTAAGTTATATTAAACAGTTTTACCTGAAGTCAGACAAGTAGTGTGCCGGCACCTGAGCCCTCTCTTGTTGAAAGTCGCAGCTCGAAGAACCGACTGGCCGACTGGCAAGAGCCAAAGGCAGAAAGGATGCCCACACGAAAAACGGCTAAGGACTAACGAACTTATATAACGCAAAGACGGCCTCCAACCACGCCTGCCGGCTGTCAAAACAGCCGGCTGGCCGGCCTCCCAATCACTTCGCTATAATCCAACAAAGCTAGAGTACTACCCTCCCAAGCACTTCACCAGCCACAGATTGCAGAGCAGCTGTCCGGCTGGGAAGGCGGCAACCAAGGGAGGGCGGCAAAGGAAACAGCAGAAGGATGAAAAGCAAAGAGCAAGGGAAAGCCAAACGCATGCATAATTATATTTACACATAAGGCCCCAAACAGGCCGGCAGTCAATATAGTTTGAATACACCCCTAGTGGGTGGAATTGTGCAAACTTAACAAAACACTATTCCGAGAATGGTGAAACAGGAAAGTAGAGGCAGCAGACTAGACTAAGGGCGCAGCAGGGGAGCCGGGCTGGTCGGGCGAGACGGTGCCGCCGGCTGGAGGAGTGGCCGGCTGGCGGGTCTCGGCTTGATCATCGCCGGCTGCAGACGGCGCACCCACGCGTGCCTTGTTGCTGGAGGCACGGTCAAGCTGAGGCTGACCGGCCGCTCCACCATCTGGCGTGGCGTCTTCACCCTCCTCCTCCTCCTCCTCGCCCTCGTCGCTGGAGTCGATCTCCTCCGCCGAGTCCTCGCCGTCTGCTGGGTTCAGCCCGAACCACTCCTCCGGCTGGGCAACGCCGTTGTCGTCCACCTCAGGAGCGAAGGCGCTGGTGTCGGTGTAGTCGGCAATCGCCGAAGCCCGCTGGATGATAGCCGGCCGCGCCGGCTCTAGCTCTGTGTCGGCCTCCTGCCGCTAGGTGGCCAGCTGGTCCAGACTCAGCTCGGGATACCAGGCCTTGGCGAACTCCAGCGCCCGCCTGGCGCCGGACCGAGCCGCAGAAGCCTTCCAGGCCTCAAAGCGGCCGACCGCCACCTCCAGCCAGTCGGCAGTCCGACTGGGGGTGCGGGGAATCACCTCACCAGGCCAGAGAACGGCCAACAGCTGCGCCCCAACACGCTGAAGCTGGCGGAGCATGCGATGAGCCGGCTGGAGGCGGGCCTGAATCGCCAAGAGCTGCTCCTCCAGCGACCGGCGACCGTTTGGCGCGATCTCGGCGCCAGCCTGCCTTCGTGCCTCGCGGTGGGCCTCGACGACCTGGTTGGCGGCGGTAGAGTAGCCAGGGAAGTACTCCGCGCAAGGAAGAAAGAGAAAAACACCAAGTCAGAAAGTGAGCTAAACGGCAAGCGGCAAGCAAGGACGAAGAGGAAGGCGGCCTACCATCAACCAAGTCTTCAATCTGGCCATAGCCGTTGATCAGCGTCTGCTTCGCTTCGTCCCAGCTGGCCGCCTCTGTCTCATACTCGGCTTGGAGGGCGGCCTCGCTGTCCTGCACCGCCTTCAGGGCGGCCTTGTGGCTCTTCTCCTGGTCACACTCCTGTGCCAAGCGGTCACACTCCTGTGCCAAGGCGGCAAACTCGGCCTCCTTAGCACGGAGGGCGGCCTGAGCCCCGCCCAGCTGTTCCCTCAGACTGGCGTTGGCCGCTGCAGGGATGGCAGAAAAGGAAGAAGCAATAAGGAAGAAGTCGTCAAGGAAGATCCGACCCGACTGCTTAGCAGTCGGCCCGAATCTCGGGGACTACGCCCAGTGGGTGCGCTGATGCGCCCCCACGTGAGATAAAAGACGAAGCACTTACCCCGGCTCTCAGATAGGTCAGCATTCTTCTGGGTCAGCTCCCGAGCCTGGGAGTTGAAGGCAGCCGCGCGGAGGTTGTGGTAGTCTTGCAAGTCAGGCAGAGGAGCGAATGAGAATAAGATAGCAAAACAAAGCCCGCTAAGAAGTTCCAAGCCGCCTGCTCAGCAGCCGACTCAGAACTCGGGGACTACACCCAGTGGGTGCGCTAACGCGCCCCCACGGAAGAAACCAAGATCAAAAAAGCAAAAATAAGAAGACTAACCTGAATGGCCGCCCGCGTCGCAAGGAACTCGTCATTATACTTCCTCAGCGCCGCAACCTGGGACTGAAGTCAGTTCCGGACGTCCTGCGCTGCCACGTTCACCATAGCCGTCCCTCCACCCGGCGTCCACCCCGAGCTGGCGCTGGCCGCCTCCATGTCCTGGGCCGACGAGCTGGAGCCCGCGGCCTTCTGCGGCTCCGATGCGGCCTTCCCCGTGCGCTGGCGCGATGGCGACTGGACCACCAGATCCATCCTCGCGGCCGGCTCGCCCCCAGCCGATTGCGCAGGCGGCAAGTTAGGCCGGCTGCCTTGGGTCGCCCCAGTCGGCGGGGCCGGTGCCGCCTCCCTCTCCGGGACGACGACGTCGTCCTCCCTCTCCAATCCCGGCTGGTCGCCGCTGGCTTCCTCTGGCGGGGGCTCTAGGGCCTCAGGCGCCGCGACGCGCAGAGGGGTGACGAGCAAGGCCCCTCCGCCATCGCCGCGGCCGCAACCTCCGCTTGGGCCTTGGCCGCTGCGTCGGCGTGCGCCTTCGCCGCCTCCTCCTCCTGTGCCGCCTTGGCGGCAGCCGCCCTCAACTCCTCCGCCTCCCGCTCCTCCCGTGCCTCCCGCGCGTTTCGCTCCGTCGCCGCCTGAAGCTCGGCGCGGGGGTCCACGCGGCGGGTGCTCCCGGATCCTCCCGGCGATCCAACGACGGAGGCGGAAGCAACCCGCTCGAGCGAAAGCGGAGCCCTGATTTTTTGAGAAAGGACAAGGATTCAGAAACTACCAAAGAAAAGAAGAAAGAATGTACAAAGGAATATACACTTACGCCGACACCATCTGCGACTGCTTCACCACCTTACGGAAGCGGGCCGCCTTCGCGGCGGCTTCATCCCGCCTGGTCGCCGCCGCCCCACCCTTGGGCTTCTTTGGCTGGCTCCCGAACAAGCCCGACGCGGCACGGCGCTTCTGCCCGCCGCCCCGAGCAGGTGGCGCGGCGGAGGAACCCGCGCCGTGGCCAGACGCCGGCTGGCGGCGTGGGACGACTTCCGCCTCGTCGTCATCCGGCCAGTCGTCGAAACTGGCTCCAAGCCCGGAGCCGCCTGCTTCGCCGCCACCCGCCTCGGTGTTCTCCTACATGGAGGCCGCCCCCAAGTCGTGGTCCTCCGGGTCATGCTCCACCCGGTCGGGAAGGAATCGGTGCCCCGCCTCCGACCCGGCTGCAGGTCGAAGGAGAGAGCTCTGCCAAGGCGTGCCGACTGGTCAGAGACGGCCAGAAGGAATTCGGCAACAAAACTAAGAAAAGAAAAGGAAAAGAAAACATACCGTGGGCGGGGGATGTGCACGGGAATATGGCTCCTTGCCAAACCGCCACTCTACGGAGAGCTTGCAATTCGCAAGGTAATTCACCATGTGGGCCACCTCATCGTGCGGCATGTCCTTGGTGCACATCCGGCTCGGATCGAGCTGGCCGCTCATCTGACAGATCAGGCGAGGGCGGCTCTGAAGCGGAAGCACCCGGCGCACGACGAAGGCGGCCAGCAAGTCGGACCCAGTCAGGCCCTCCGACTGGATCATCACCCGCAGTTGGGCAACGGCCGCGGCTCCAGCCGGCGTCAGCGACGCGGCCCGATAGGACCAGTGGGGCCGCCTCCCAGCCGGCGGGCCGGCTACGTAAGCCGGCAAGTTGACGTAGTCGCCTTGCGGGGCGACGTTCTTCACGTAGAAATAGGACTTCTGCCAGCGCTTCACCGACTGGATTAACGTGATGACGGGGAAGGGGTTGTCGGCCGCCGGCCTCCGCATCGCGATGAAGGCGCCGCTCTGGGCCGGCACGCCCTGCATGCGGGTGCCCAGCTTAGATTGGAAGAACTCCCCCCAGAGCTCGAGGGTGGGGAGAACGCCAAGGAAGCCTTCGCACAAGGTGATGAAGGCGGACAGCAGCACCACCGTGTTCGGAGTGAGGTGGTGCAGCTGGAGTTGATAGAAGTCGAGGAAGGAGCGGAAGAAAGCGCTCACCGGCAAGCCGATGCCGCGCAGGAAATGCGAGCGGAAGACTACCCGCTCGCCTTCCTCCGGCTCCGGCATGATCTCCCTCACAGGCGCGAGACGGACCCACACCTGGTCCGCGCCGGGCAACCGCCGCGTCTTGCGGAGGAACTCAATGTGGTCCATGTGGACGTTGGAGCCGTCCCAGTCCCCGCCGTACTGCATGGTGGCGAGAGGCTAGCAAGGAAGAGTGCGGTGGCGGAGAGAGCACGGCCCTGCAGCGGCAGAGCTGCGGGGCGGAGTGAAGAATGATGGGACGGCGCGGCGGCGAGGCGCTGCTGCAAGGGAAAGCGGGAGGAAGAAGATGGCAGAGAGGAGAGGAGCGTGTGAGCGTCTGCCGCTTCCCCCCTCCCCCTACTTATAGCCTCGTGCGGCGAAGCCGAGGAGGCGAGGCATGGGGAGGAACGTGGGATTAACTGCGCCCACTCCCCCACGTCCCGCGATTATTGCGCCCTAACGCCGTGCGGAAACCGCCGCCGGAAGACGTGCGGACGGCTTTGGGCCGCAAAGAATCCGCGCCTGGGCCTAGGCGTAGGAGTGGTGGGCCCACGGCCTGCGGCGACGTCTTGTCGCGCGCGTGGGTTGGCAGGCTCTTTTTAGCCAAGGGACGCCGCGTGGTTCGCAGGCGGCGAGCGGCTGGCCCGCAGCCCAGCGCGCGCGCGCCAACAGACTCCCGCCTTCCGACTTTAAAAATTTCGCCAAGATGGCGCGCCTAACCGAAGTCGGCTCCGAGATGCTGGCTCGTCAAGATAAGAAGCTGACCGAGCTTCTCGACCTCCTCTCAGCCTCGAAGCCCAACCAGCTTTGGGGACTACTGTCAGAGTAAATGACCACGGGTAGCCTAACCGACTCCCCCTGGCTCTTTGAAAATTATCAGGCCGTTCAGGCCTTCAAGCATACAAAGCATAGGGCCGCCTTCCCCCCGCCGGCTATCCCCAGGGCCGACTCCCAGAAGGCGACCCACCTTAGAAACCTCCCCCAAGAAAGATACGAGATAGCCGACTCCAGGGAGCCGGCCCCAAGAGGACCGACTCCAGGGAGCCGGCCCCAGGAGGACCGACTCCCAGAAGCCGGCCAAGGCTACACCCATAAAGACTGTACCCAGATAACGGTGATAGGATGGGGCGTGGCCGCAGTACAGCTCACTACCCCCGAATCCTGGAACAGGTATGGCCACAGGGCGTCGTACGGGCCAGCCATCCCCCAACAGGCGTGGCACTGTAGCCATGTTGGCCTCGATGTCGCCCACGACAGGTGCCAGTACGGCCCGTGGGCGGTGGGCCACTTTTGCCAGAGAGACATCTGAAGGCGGCCCGGTCTCTTCTAGTCGGCCAGGGATGTGGCCGGCTCCCAATAGCCGGCTACCTCCCTCCCTCGAAGCATGCGCCCCATTAAGGAGACAAGACGAGGTAAGGCTACAGTGAGAGCTCGCAAGGCGGCGACACTGTAGCCACGCTTACCTCGATAAAGCCCTCGTCATCAGAGGCGAGGCAACAGTAACCAGCCGCCGACAAAGCCCCCAAGCGGTGGGGCCGGCGTGTCGGCCAAGAAGCCGGCAGCCGGCGGGACCCACCAGTCGGCGGGCCCCAATGACCGACGGAGAAGCCGGCGAGCATAGACACTGACGGCTAGGACCCGCGCCCCGCCAGGTTACCATTGTACCCCTGGGGGTAGGCCTATATAAACCCCCCGGGAGACCCATGCAAAGGGTTGATCTCATATAGTTTCACTCACCACATAGAGAGAAAAGGAGAGCTAGCCTTGCCCTTCTTCTTCCTCTAGCCAGACAGCTCAAGGAGCACTTGTAGCTACTTGTATTGACCTAGTGATCATGCGGAGACCCCGCAGAGCAGGACTAGGGGTGTTATCTCCACGGAGAGCCCCGAACCTGGGTAAGATCCGCCGGCGTGCATGTCTTCGCCTCATCCCGTTTCCAGGCACCGGCGACGTCTTACTGGCTCCAACAATGATAAGCCATCCATTGGCATATGTCGCACCTACCACCCGACATTACCCATAAGCATGGTCCTCAGTTCAAATCTTACAATGTACACTAAATTGAAACATCGATATTAAGTCTCATACTATCTACATTCAAACGTTGTTTTTAGCCCCACCACCTCCCCCTCGGCACACACGCTACATACTTCCTGTATTGGTCAATCTTCCTCTCCTAACCACCTTAGGAAGCTATATCGGTTTCCGACACACGTTCATTCTTTCTCTCCATGTTTCAATCTCTAACTCTCTCAACTACACAACCCCCTTCTCCCACTCTGTTACCAAATGTATCTACCTCACACACCAGCCATTGCACCCCATGTCGAGCTCTCTCTCTCCATCCCTCCCACCCTCTCTCGCTAGATACATGCATTGCCTATCTAGCCCGCCAACCTCTCGTGCGCACGCACGCACGTTGTCTATCTAGGTCACTCCCTCGAGACTGTCTCACTCTTTCTTCCGCACGGCGGGCCACACTCGCTCAATCTCGCTCTCTTTATCTGAGTCTCGATTAACCTCGCTTTCTTTCACACACAAATGATATATCTCCCTGTTCGGGCCTCGATTGCACACTCTATACTCTCACACGCAGATTGTCTATCTAGGTCAGTCCATCCAAGACGCCCCCACTCTTTCGACCTCATGGCAGGCCACGCTCGCTCAATCTCTCTCTCTCTCTCTCTCTCTCTCTCTCTTTGTATGTATCGATTGACCTCGCTCTTTCTCAGACACAAACGATATATCTCCATGTTTGAGCCCAATTCGACATATTCATATTGTATACTCTCTCACGCACATTGTCTATCTAGGTCACTCTCTCCAACCCGTCTCACTCTTTCGATCACACGACGACCCACACTCGCTCAATCTCTCTCCCTTTATATATGTAATCGATTGACCTTGCTTCCACCCACGCACAAAATATATCTACATGTCTGTGACTGGATCATCTCTCAAGCTCTATCATACAGCCCTCAACCTTCCCAAAAGCTCAATCGTACAATATCTCTCCAGAGCATATATATCTTTTCAATGAATGTCGGACCACACTCACTTTGTCTCTCTGTCTATCTGTGTCTCGAGTGACCTCGCTTTCTCACGCCGTATCTTCCACATATTGAAGCTACCTCTCCATCCCTCGCAAAGTCGGAGCTATTTACATTGCGAGGGGGACTCGAACCTTGGATTAATTTGTGTAGGCATTTATTCCGGTGGTTTTAGATTATATTTTCGTAGCATTCGGCCCACAACTACTCCAAACACCATTGCAACCCCCGAACCTCCCCCAATTGATTTCCCTCTGGCTCGGTCATCGCTCTCTCGCACGTTCTTTCTCGCCTTCAACGTCGCACCATGGTATTTTTGCAAAAAACTCTGTTGTTCTCTTTAATTATTACAAATAAGCTACAAAACTACACACCGATAGTCCACCTGTAATGGAACAAATTTCGACCCACAAATTAAACTGCTACAAACTACACACCGAGGGGCCCACCTGTCATGAAACAAATTTGGACCCATATATAAATTAAAAATTAAAAAGGACAAGGATCGAACATGCGACCAGGGCCTTCGAGCCGCACGTCAATAGGCAACATACGTAGTACAACAATGTTTGTTGTACCCCCCTTTGTTCATATAATGTTTTTATATTACCACAGCCTATTTAATGGATAACATGTAATATTATTTTTAGTACATTAGTGGGACCGGCTCGTTAGCACGTACTATTCTCCTTCACTTACTGGTGGGTTCCATGTCTACTCTCTCTCTCTCCTCCCCTTCTACGTTTAGACGCACGAGCAAACACGAAGAACTCGCGAGCGATGTTGCCATTGACCATATCTGGACGCGTTCACAAGTTACGGCACCAGTTTCACGTACTAGTAGTACTAGTCAATGTGTACGTGCAATGCACGGTAATTTGGAAGTATATTAAGTGCATGCGAATATTAAGTAGGATATTATTTGTGTGTCATTATGTGATTAGCACTATTTTTGGCATGAAATTAACTGCACGCTAAACGTGCTGAATGCTCAACATTGAAGCAGTCTAGGTCGTTGGATGAGAAGGACTACATGTGGCTTGATGACGTTTTATATTTAATTTGATACGATTCTAGCAGAACATTCAATCGATCAAACCATAGATTTTATTCAGTCTGACTCCGACTTTACATTCATACGATGATCGATGTAAAATAAACAGAAATGATAAACGTTCGGATTTTAAGCATGGCAATCCGAACGTTTTTCATGGCAAATTTAGATTACGCAGCGGAGGTGTCTTGCGGTGGGAAGTGGCTCCTCTACCGTGCTCTGTGTGTCGCCAGGCCACTGACCGACGGCGACGGCGACGGCGGCGTCTTGCGCCGTTGTTGGCGTAATCCTGGACGTTGGCCCTAGCTTCAAGGAAGGTCACAATGTTCTGGACTTCGGTCTCCAGGAGCGAGTCAACTGGCGGGAGGAGGCGACTGGCGTTGGTGCAAGGAAGCGGTCGACGACGGCCATCCATGTCGCTGAGGGGGGCACTGGCACCCGCGCGGGGACAGGCACTAGCAACGCGTGCGGCGGAGACATTCATGTGCATGGGCACGGGCACGCGCATTAGTGCACGCGCAGGCGCATGCGCTGGTAGGTGCACAGGCACCCGCACGGGCGCGCGCGTCAGTGCATGCGCTGGCAGGTGCACGGGCGCGTGAAAGTCAGTGGGGACCTCGCGGAACCCCGTGGCATCAAGCTCCATGACAAATGTTTGGCTCCCAGCCCATCAATGCCACAGGGATGGGCACTAGCGCAGTCGGGGCGACGGGAGCCGGAACGGGAGCGAGGACAGGCGTGGCGTCTTCCTGCAAGGCTGGTTCAAGCTCGTCCCAAAGCGCCTTATGTTCTTGAGACTCCGGCTGGGTGTCTTCCTCAGGAAACTGGAAGACTAAGGGCAGACCATCGTGATGCGGCATGGCGTACGGTTAGGTCAGGCTGGTTGGAGGTAGACGACAGGAGAATCGGAGAGGAAGAGAGAAGATTGTAGCGATACCGGGTAGTGCGGGGTTGATTTTAAACTGCGGCGCCGGTGCCATTAAAAGTGGGGGCTGTTGGGACGAAGGTGGGCGGCGGAGCCTGGTCAAAGGGCTCGCCTCCTGGTGAGCCCGCGCAGTGGTCTGCTCGCACGCCTCCCGGTCAGCCGGTGTAGCGGTCTGCTCGCACGCCTCCTGTCGACTTACACGCTTGCTCGAACGGCACCGGCCGATGAGAAGTGGGACTCGTGGCAGCACGTAAATGCCCACGGTTTGAATAGTGCAAGCGTTCGCCTTAACGTGACAGGTCTTTGTTCCAAACTACCTTGGCTCTTCATTTGTGCAACTTCTCATAAGCAACTTGTCTCAAATTGAAGAAAAAATTACGTAAGAATATTTGTGCCATATCATGAGACCATGCTCAGTTTCATGAATTTCTGGCCACTTTTGGATTTTCTGAAATTTAAAATCCAGGATTCGAAACAATATCATAACTTGCATCATGCAATAAATTTTCAAGCGATACATCTTTCCTGTTGTATTTCTTAAGAAAGGATCTGGTCAAACATTTTGCTTAGTTAGACTTCAGAAAAGTTATATATCCAGAGTAAAAGGATAATCCCTCCATACCAGTGCATTGCCTGATATATTAACTCAAGTACTAGGCACGAACAAACGGGCTCAATTCTGTGCTCATCCTGGTGTAGTACTCCTATTAGTACTAGGCAATGGAGTTGACGGGTGACCTTGGGTAGCGGCGACCGAGGGAATTGAACCATGCTCGGCACGGTAGGTAACGTTGTCTAGTTACTAAAGCATCCCTCCATTGTTCATATCATTATGGACCGGGGACGTGAGGAGAATTTCCTAGGGCTGGAATTCTGGCCGTCAGATATTTCCACTCGAAACGCGGAGGCTCGACTAGTTGGGGTTGGCTAATGTGCATACCACGCACGCCACCAGAAGGACACGAGCCCTTTTTTTAGGATCAACACGAGCCAGGGTCTGGCTGGTATGCCGTTGGGTCCTACCATTCGAGAATACAAAAGGAATCTTTTAAATTGCCGAATGAATCTATGTGTATTACAATGCCCGTATTTTCCTTGCAAATAGTAATCTCAACGTGGTAATTGATTTATGACGAGTTCTTGAATTAGAGTGAGTTTGTGATATAGTGATCTCAACGTGGAATTCACATTTCATGGTATCCCTAGTAAGTTTTTCATTGCAAATTCAAATTTAAAGGATGAACGGTATGGTGGTGAGAAAACTTTGCGTGTATCCAGCATATGACCACACACACAAATACAACAACAATCTAGTAAGTATAGTGCATCTATTTTTCCAAACCATGCATGTATGACATGAATTAAAAAATATTCCTTCTATTCCTAAATATTTTTCTTTTATAGATTTCAACAAGTGACTACATACGGAGCAAAATGAGTGAATCTACACTCTAAAATATGTCTATATACATCTGTATGTGGCAGTCCATTTGAAATCTCTAAAAAGACTAATATTTAGGAACGAAGGGAGTAAAATGTAAGACATGCATGGTCCTCAATTCAATATTTAAAATGAACAGGAGACTGAAACATGAATATTAAGTCTAGTACTACATACAAGCAAATGTTGTGTTTAGGCGGAGCTACGTAGATTGTCGGGGGTTAACCCCTCGACCTTAGATAAAATTGTGAAGCTCTGTTTAGGATTGTTTAGATTGTATTATTGGAACATTATATTTGTCCCCACCCACCCAAACACCGATTGGTTGTGCACCCCCTCCTCCCCGGGAGAATATCATGTGCCCCACACCTTAGATGCTATATGCTGATACGAGTTGCTTGGGGATTGTAGATCTGAGATATAGAAGCTCATAGGTATCTTAATATTTTTACAGGAAACCTTAATGAGTTTGAAAATTGCACACAATTTTTACAAAAACTACTCAAATGCCCTTGGATCCCATATCCAACGACCTCGAAGCTCGTATCACCGTAGCATCTAAGATGAAGGAGGACCTCATATTCTCCTGTATGTAAGAATATCATGTGCTACCACACCTTAGATGCCTTGGCGATACAAGCTCTTCGGAGCCGTTGGATTTGTGATCCAACAACTCCTCGGTGGTTCGATTGTTTTTTTGCAGAAAAGCGCCCAAAGAGTTGGGCCACTACTTACAAGCACAAAGACTGCTCAGATGCCATTGGATCTTAGATCGAACGACCTCGAAGCTTGTATCACCGTAGCATCGAAGCTGCAAGAGCACCTGATGTTTTCTCGCACGGGAGAATATGAGGTGCTCCCGCACCATATATTCTATGGTGATACGAGTTCCCAGAGATCTAACAGCTCACAGTAGGAGGTTTGAATGTTTTTGCAATATACGCCTGAGAGTGTTTGGGAATTGCGCAGAAAGTACAAGTACTACGCATGTGGCATCTGATCACAGATCAAACGACCTAGATGCTCGTATCACCATAGCGGCTAATTAAGCTACGGGGAGCACCTAATATGAGCAACAGGGAGCCGTTGGATCCAAGATGCAGCGGCACACACGAGGCCTGGATGTTTTATTTGCAAAAAAACCTTGGAGAGCTTGGAAATTGCGCATAATTACAAAGACTACTCCCAAGCCATTGGATCTCAGTTCCAACGACGTAAAAACTCGTATCACCATAGCATCTAAGCTACGGGGTGGATGTGATATTCTATGCCGCTGTCATTTTTGTTCCTAAACTTGCAAAATACGTGTAACTCATGCCGTTACTTGTCTAACCGCGCAAAGTGTTTCTTCAAAAAAAACCATCCTACACTGAAATATCGGAACAACACACGGGGGTCCCACTTGTCATTGTTCAAATTTGGACCTAAAACTAACAAATCTGAAAGACGAGATTCGAACTGGCAACATGGACTACAAAGCTTAAGTCGAAGCTTGAAACAACAATGGTTGTTGGCTTTGTCCCATAACTTGATTTTATATAGTATCACATTGAGTAGAGTAGAGGGAGTGGCTCGTCCACACGTGCATGACCGTTGACTCACTTACTGGTGGGTCCCAGGTTTGGATCTCTCTCTCCTCTCCATCATCTAACCTTTAGACGCACGGGCATACACGAAGAGCGGCGCTAGCTTGCCGTGGTGTTACTATAACTACTAGTAAGGTACACGTGCATTGCACGCATGAGATTTGGTAACCAAATTATGAATAAATACCACACTATAGCATGTAAGCTTTGAGTCATATATGCATGATGTAGATGTTCGTTTAATTCTTATAGTTCATCTCATTGAAAATCAATTAGTTTTATAAAAAAAATCTATTTTAAGATTCATGGAATTGTGCATTGTAAAACATAAAGTAAAAACAAATAGTGACAACTCATTTAGAAAAAAAATTGGGCAATTAAGATATGGAAGATTCTAGAACAAAGGAGAAGTGCTTGTGTTTTGAGGTTTGTGCATTATGCTTAAGTTCAACCATGGAGTCTTCTAGATTGTACATGTGGCAGAATCTG
Organism: Triticum aestivum; assembly: GCF_018294505.1. Classification (NCBI taxonomy): domain Eukaryota; kingdom Viridiplantae; phylum Streptophyta; class Magnoliopsida; order Poales; family Poaceae; genus Triticum; species Triticum aestivum. Next base: position 340,413,228 of record NC_057796.1, read on the forward strand.
GTGGAATGTAGATGATATCCAACAGTCAGTAGTGCTCGGATTTGCCATCTCTGTACCGTCAGATTGGCTTCATCCAACGACCAACTTTCAAAGTTATTCGCACACTATATAGGGGTATATAAAAAAAGCTTGGAAAATAGAAGAATCGCCTAGAACAAGAGATGTTGTGGCTGGTCGAGACGGAGCTAACCACACCTATCCTTCGTGCCACGTTAGCATGATGAAGCTGTGTGGCTAGTGAGGTGTTTTCGACCGACTGGCTGGGTCCCGAGGTTGAACCATAGGTAGTACGTCTGATACAGTATATGTTTACACACACATTTTTCCTCCGTGCCAAGACGTGGCACACCCTACTGCGCGGTTTCGGAGTCCTCCCGAGTGGTGCACGCATATATTCTTCCTTGCTGAGACGTGGGACACCCTACCGCGTGTTTTCTGGGTCCTCCTCGGTCGTACCGCTGAAGCAAGTAAATGAGTAGTCAAATCATGAAAGACCACCTTTCCCGCCGAGTACATCAGTGAAGCACGATGGCTAGCTACTTGGGCTAGTGCGACCGATTAGCTAGGCCACCGTCACATTTGTTTTTTCACCCCTTTTTTACCTCCTTGCTGGCAGGTGATACGTCTCCAACGTATCTATAATTTATGAAGTATTCATGCTATTATATTATCCATCTTGGGTGTTTAATGGGCTTTACTATGCACTTTTATATTACTTTTGGGACTAACCTATTAACCCAGAGCCTAGTGCTAGTTTCTGTTTTTTCCCTTGTTTCAGTGTTTCGCAGAAAAGGAATATCAAACGGAGTCCAAACGGAATGAAACCTTCGGAAAAGTTATTTTTGGAACGGAAGCAATCCAGAAGACTTGGGGTGTACGTAAGGGAAGCAACGAGGAAGGCACGAGGCAGGGGGTGCGCCCACCCCCTGGGCGCGCCCTCCACCCTCGTGGGCCCATCATGGCTCCCCTCACGTATTTCTTCCTCCTATATATACCAATATACCATAAAACCTTCGGGGAACAGAATAGATCGGGAGTTCCGCCGCCGCAAGCCTCTGTAGCCACCAAAAACCAATGGGGACCCTGTTCCGGCACCCTGCTGAGGGGGGAACCCTCACCGGTGGCCATCTTCATCATCCCAGCACTCTCCATGACGAGGAGGGAGTAGTTCACCCTCGGGGCTGAGGGTATGTACCAATAGCTATGTGTTTGATTTCTCTCTGTCGTGTTCTTGAGGTGATACGATCTTGATGTATCGCGAGCTTTGCTATTTTAGTTGGATCTTATGATGCTCCTCCCCCTCTACTCTCTTGTAATGGATTGAGTTTCCCCTTTGAAGTAATCTTATCGGATTGAGTCTTTAATGATTTGAGAACACTTGATGTATGTCTTGCCGTGCGTATCTGTGGTGACAATGAGATATCACGTGATTCACTTGATGTATGTTTTGGTGATCAACTTGCGGGTTCCGCCCATGAACCTATGCATAGGGGTTGGCACACGTTTTCATCTTGATTCTCTGGTAGAAACTTTGGGGCACTCTGAGGTTCTATGTGTTGGTTGAATAGATGAATCTGAGATTGTGTGATGCATATCGTATAATCATACCCACGGATACTTGAGGTGACATTGGAGTATCTAGGTGACATTAAGGTTTTGGTTGATTTGTGTCTTAAGGTGTTATTCTAGTACGAACTCTAGGGCTGTTTGTGACACTTATAGGAATAGCCCAACGGATTGATTGGAAAGAATAACTTTAAGGTGGTTTCGTACCGTACCATAATCTCTTCGTTTGTTCTCCACTATTAGTGACTTTGGAGTGACTCTTTGTTTCATGTTGAGGGATAGTTATATGATCCAATTATGTTATTATTGTTGAGAGAACTTGCACTAGTGAAAGTATGAACCCTAGAACTTGTTTCAACGCATTGCAATACCGTTTACGCTCACATTTACCACTTGTTACCTTGCTATTTCTATATTTTCAGATTACAAAAACCTATATCTACCATCCATATTGCACTTGTATCACCATCTCTTCGCTGAACTAGTGCACCTATACAATTTACCATTGTATTGGGTGTGTTGGGGACACAAGAGACTCTTTGTTATTTGGTTGCAGGGTTGCTTGAGAGAGACCATCTTCATCCTACGCCTCCCACGAATTGATAAACCTTAGGTCATCCACTTGAGGGAAATTTGCTACTGTCCTACAAACCTCTGCACTTGGAGGCCCAACAACGTCTACAAGAAGAAGGTTGTGTAGTAGACATCAAGCAGTTTCTGGCGCCGTTACCGGGGAGGTGAGTGCTTGAAGGTATTATGATGGGCTAAGTTGGGACACCCCTGCAGGGTATTATCTTTCGAAAGCCGTGCCCGCGGTTATGAGGCAGATGGGAATTTGTTAATGTCCGGTTATAGATAACTTGTCACTTGACCCAATTAAGATACACCAAGTGCGTGTGTAGCCATGATGGTCTCTTCTCGGCGGAGTCCGGGAAGTGAACACGGTCTGTGTTATGTATGACGTAAGTAGGTGTTCAGGACCTCTTCTTGGTCATTGCTAGATGACGTCCGTTCCTTTGCTTCTCTTCTCGCTCTCATTTGCGTAAGTTAGCCACCATATATGCTTTTGCCGCTGCAGCTCCACCTCTTTGCACCTCCTTTTCCCTACAAGCTTAAATAGTCTTGATCTCGTGGGTGTGAGATTGCTGAGTCCCCGTGACTCACAGATTCTACCAAAACAGTTGCAGGTGCCGACGATGCCAGTGCAGATGATGGCGTCGATCTTAAGTGGGAGTTCGACGAGGAACGTGGTCGTTACTATGTGTCTTTTCCTGATGATCAGTAGTGGAGCCCAGTTGGGATGATCGGGGATCTAGCATTTGGGGTTGTCTTATTTTCATCTGGTTTTTGATCGTAGTCGGTCTATATGATTGTATTTTTGGATGATGTATTGAATGATATTTATGTATTGTGTGAAGTGGCGATTGTAAGCCAACTCTTTATCCCATTCTTGTTCATTACATGGGATTGTGTGAAGATGACCCTTCTTGCGACAAAACCACTATGCGGTTATGCCTCTAAGTCGTGCCTCGACACGTGGGAGATATAGCCGCATCGTGGGCGTTACAAGTTGGTAATCAAAGCCATCCCCGACTTAGGAGCCCCCTGCTTGATCGAATCGCTGGCGTTGTTGAGTCTAGAATAAAAATGTTTTGAGTCTTAGGATTATATATATCGGAGAGTAGGATTCTTTTTACTCCTCAGTCCCTTCGTCCCTCTGGTGAGGTCTCCTGACGTAGAAGTTTTGACTACTCTCTCCTCAAATTTCACTAAAAAAAATTTTAGGATCACGCGGGTATCTTGGAATCGTTCCGATGGATTTGTGACGAGAACATTGTTCTTGGTGCCTCCTGTCATTTAGGGGTTGTGGCAGTGTCCCGGGGAGTTGAGCTCCGAGGTGTTGTCGTCACAATTTTATCGTTGCAGTTCTGGAATACCTGAGTTTCGCCGACATCGAAATCTCTTTTATGCAGTTGTTGGTGAGATCACCTCGACGCCACCCAGTACTGGGGCGGGAGTTCGGGAGTATTGCCATAACTTGTATAACGAATGTTTTTCGAAGGTTGAGGTAAACGATTTCCGAAGGTTTCTTGGTTATGTGTTGACGGATGGATACAGCTGGATCTAGGGATTGCTAGTTTGGGTGATATATATTTGTGTCCCCTGTATCCCCTACACCAGATTGCATAACCAGAAAGTTTCGGGAGTTTATAAGTGGGAATTCTAGTAGCCTTAGGATTTCTTTCCGACAGACGCATGATATGAGATTGGGGTTCGACGTCTAGTGGTCCGCCTGTATACGGTTGATTTTACAGTGGTCTCGTTGTGTCTTAAAGAGTCCATGGCTTTGCCGACTCGGGGACTCTTCGTATGTCATGTGCACAGCCTTGTACATGATGGTGCTGTACGATTGAGCCCGTGTGGGCCCCACCACGAAAACTTCGGACGAAATATCTATCATATGTTTGTTCCGGCTTATTCTGCAAGCCAATACTTTGTTTTATTTTGTATTGTGGTATTCGAGTTGCTTCGAATTCATATGTCCATTCCATATCTTTTTCAAGTGGCTTCTCAACTTATGGAAGTGTGATGATTTACTATGGAATTCATTCGTTCATCTTCGTTCGAATGTTTATTCTGAAGACTATATGTTGCAATTTCTGTCCGTTGATTCTACTTATCTTTTGTCTATCAAGATGCTAACGGATGTCACCCTCTTCAGGATGGCTCCGCCAACGCGTCAGAATCCGGATCGCAATGAAGGGAGTCAAGCGAACCCTCCGCCACCACCTCCACCTCCGGAGGCATGGCAAGCAATCATGGCAGCCACCAACGCCAATGCTCAGATGATTCTGCAACTCTTGCAAGAACGTACTCAAGGGCAAGGCAATCAAGGTCAAGGCAACAATCAGTTTCACTTTGCCACTCTCAACCAGTTTCTCGCAAATCAGCCCAAGTCTTTCAGCTATTGTGCCGAGGCCATGGATGCCGATGATTGGCTCGTGGACATCAACAAGCATTTTGAATGTAGCAATGTCAGGCCTGAGGACTTTGTCAAGTTCGCTTCTTTCCAGCTCAAGGACCAAGCTGCTGATTGGTTTCAGCAATACAAAGATTCCAGAGGAGGTCGTGTGATCACTTGGACTGACTTCTGTCGGGACTTCAAAGCGCACCACATTCCACAAAGTGTTATTGAGAGCAAGCGTGAGGAGTTTCGCAATCTCAAGCAAGGAAACATGTCTGTGTATCAATACAACATTCAGTTTCAGAAACTTGCTCGCTTCGCTAAACAAGACGTTCCTGATGAGAAGAGTATGATCTATCACTTCAGAGGTGGCCTTAAAGAGGATCTGCAGTTAGCTCTCGTTCTTGTTGAGCCTACTCAGTTTGATCAATTCTACAATATGGCACTGAAGCAAGAGGCTGCTCAGCTCAAGTGTGAGGCTTCTAAGAAAAGAGTCAGGGACGCAGTTCAGTCTTCTTCTTCCTCACTTGTGACAGCTAAGCAACAGAAGTTCTGGTTGCCTCCTCCTCCTCCGTTTCGTCAGCCGTACCAGCAGAAGAACAAAGGTGGCCATGGTTCTTCAAACTCTTCCAACTCTGGCTATCAGAACAAGTCTCAGAATCAAGCTCCCAAGTCCAATGCTCCTTATCACCGTCCAGTCTCAGAGGTGACTTGCAACAAATGTCAGCAGAAAGGTCACTATGCTAACAAGTGCTTCAACCAGAGGCGTCTTCCTCCTCCTCCTCCTGTCAGATCTTCCAGCAATGCAGTGGTCAAGCATAATCCAAAGTTTGCAAAGGTGAACATGATGAATGCAGCTCAAGCGGAGGAATCTACTGATGTGATAATGGGTAATCTTCCTGTTAATGATATTCCTGCAAAATTTCTTTTTGATACTGGTGCATCTCTTTCTTTCATTTCAAGAACTTTTGTTGCCAAGCATGAATTTGTGACGGAAAAGATCCCTATCCCGTTGAAGATTGTGTCTCCGGGCAAGCAAATGACTTCTAATAATTGTGTCCCGGATGTTTCCATCAAGATAGGTGACTACAAATTTCAGTCTTCTCCAATTGTTCTTGGTGACTCGGATATTGATCTAATTCTCGGGATGGACTGGCTTTCTAAGCACAAGGCTCAACTTGATTGTGCTGCCAGAGAAATTCAATTGACACACTCGTCTGAGGATGTGATTGTTTTTGCCGCTCGTGATGAAACCATTCGGTTTTTCTCTCTCAATTAGATGGGCGAATTGGATGCCATCTCTCAAATTCCAGTTGTTTGCGAGTATCAAGATGTCTTTCCAGAAGAGCTTCTGGGTATGCCTCCGCACCGGCCAGTTGAGTTCGTTATCGAACTAGAGCCTGGTACTGTACCCGTTTGCAAGCGTCCATACAAGCTTGGACCTAACGAGCTGAAGGAATTGAAGAAGCAGCTCGATGAACAAGAACGTCTGGGTTTGATCAGACCGAGTTCTTCTCCATGGGGTTGTGGTGTTCTTTTTGTCAAGAAGAAGGATGGCACGGACCGACTTTGTGTCGACTACCGTCCATTGAACAAGAAGACAATCAAGAACAAGTATCCACTTCCCAACATCAATGAGCTATTTGAGCAACTCAAAGGCGCTAAAGTATTCTCGAAGCTTGACCTTCGTATGGGTTATCATCAGATTCGCATTCGTGAAGAAGATATTCCCAAGACAGCATTCAGAACAAGCTTTGGTTCTTATGAATATACTGTCGTGTCTTTCGGCCTTGTCAATGCTCCTCCGGTGTTCTCTCGGATGATGAATTTCATCTTCAACCCCTATACCAATGAATTCGTTCTGGTGTATCTCGATGATATCTTGGTCTTCTCCAAGAACAAGCAGGATCATGCCAAACATTTGCGATTGGTGCTCGACAAGCTCAGAGAGTATCAATTCTATGCGAAGTTCTCCAAATGTGAGTTTTGGCTCGATGAAGTTCTTTTCCTTGGTCACATCATCTCTGCCAAAGGCATCGCTGTTAACCCCGAGAAGGTGTCCGCAGTTCTGGAGTGGGAACCTCCTCAAAATGTCAAGCAGCTCCGCAGTTTTCTGGGTCTTGCAAGCTATTGCCGAAGATTCGTTGAGAATTTCTCCAAAATTGCAAAGCCTCTTTCCAACCTCCTACAGAAGCATGTGAAGTATGTCTGGTCTCCTGAGTGTGACGTCGCTTTCAACACTCTCAAACAGAAACTAGTCACAGCTCCTGTCTTGACTCCTCCCGATGAATCCAAGCCGTATGAAGTTTTCTGTGATGCTTCTCTCCAAGGTCTCGGTGCTGTGTTAATGCAAGAGAAGAAAGTTGTGGCTTATACCTCTCGGCAGTTGAAGCCCAACGAGAGGAACTACCCCACTCACGATCTTGAGTTGGCGGCAGTTGTCCATGCATTGATTACGTGGAGACATCTCTTGTTGGGAAGACAAGTGGACATTTTCACTGATCACAAGAGTCTCAAGTATATCTTCACTCAGCCCAACCTCAACCTCAGGCAGACTCGATGGGTCAAAATGATTCAAGAGTACAATCCGAGTATTGAATATACTCCAGGCAAGGCAAATTTCATTGCAGATGCTTTAAGCAGGAAAGCTTATTGCAACAGCTTAATTCTCAAGCCTTTCCAGCCGGATCTTTGTGAAGCTTTCCGCAAGCTGAATCTCCAAGTTGTTCCTCAAGGCGTTCTTGCCAACCTCATAGTATCTCCTACTTTGGAAGACCAAATTCGTGAGGCACAACTCCTTGATGCCATGGTGAAGAAGGTGAAACGTGGTATCGACAAGGGTCTTTCCAAATACAAGTGCTATCGCATTGATGACAGAGACATTTGCTCTTCGAGGACCGGATTGTGGTTCCGAAAGGTGATCTAAGGAAAGTCATAACGAACGAAGCGCACAATTCTCTCCTATCCATTCATCCTGGAAGTACGAAGATGTATCATGATCTCAAGCAGTCGTATTGGTGGACTCGAATGAAGCGAGAAATTGCTCAATTCGTGAATGAATGTGATGTCTGCCGAAGAGTGAAAGCAGAACACCAACGACCAGCTGGTCTCCTCCAACCTCTTGCTATCCCAGAGTGGAAGTTTGATCATATCGAAATGGACTTTGTGACTGGATTTCCAAAGTCCAAGCGCGGAAATGACGCTATCTTCGTTGTCATCGATAAGCTTTCTAAAGTGGCTCATTTCCTTCCTATCAAAGAATCCATCACAGCGGCTCAGCTGACAGAGCTCTACACCTCCAGAATTGTCTCCTTGCACGGCATTCCACAATTGATTTCTTCAGATCGTGGAAGCATCTTCACCTCTAAGTTCTGGGACTCCTTCCAGAAGGCCATGGGCACTAATATTCGCTTCAGCACAGCTTTTCATCCTCAAACTAGTGGCCAAGTCGAGCGAGTCAATCAAATTCTTGAAGATATGCTCAGGGCTTGTGTCATTTCCTTTGGCATGAAATGGGAAGATTGTCTCCCATATGCTGAATTCTCCTACAACAACAGCTTCCAAGCGAGTTCGGGCAAGGCCCCATTCGAGATTCTATATGGCAGAAAGTGTCGTACTCCTCTCAATTGGTCAGAGGCTGGTGAACGCCAACTTCTTGGCAACGACTTAATCACTGAAGCTGAAGAAATGTGTAAAGTCATCCGTGATAATCTCAAAGCCGCGCAATCGCGCCAGAAGAGTTACTATGATAGTAAGCATCGTGATTTGGCTTTCAAGATCGGAGACCATGTCTACCTCCGCGTCTCTCCAATGAAAGGCACTCGTCGCTTCGGTATCAAAGGGAAGCTTGCCCCTAGATACGTGGGTCCTTTCAAGATCACTGGCAAAAGAGGCGACCTCGCCTATCAAGTTGAGCTTCCTTCCAACTTCGCGAACGTGCACGATGTGTTCCACGTGTCACAGCTCCGCAAGTGCTTCAAGACGCCTGAGCGCACTATCGACTTCGAAGAGATTGACCTCCAAGAAGATTTGTCTTATCATGAGCACCCAGTTGCTATTCTTGAAGAAACTGAGCGCAAGACTCGCAACAAGTCAATCAAATTCCTCAAAGTGAAGTGGTCGCACCATTCCGACCGGGAAGCCACCTGGGAACGCGAGGACCATCTCCGTTCCGAATATCCGGAGTTCTTTCAGTCCTAGATCTCGGGACGAGATCCTCTCGTAGTGGTGGAGTGTTGTAACACCCCGCATGTAACTTGCCATATTTGTAACTCCGACTCTTGCCATTTCCGGCTATGTGATATGTTTTTCCCTCCGTTGTCGGGTTTTGTCTTTTGTTTTGTATTTTGTCATGTCATGCATTTTCATATCATATCATCATGTGCATTGCATTCGCATACGTGTTCGTCTCATGCATCCGAGCATTTTCCCTGTTGTCCGTTTTCCAATCCGGCGCTCCTATCTCCTCCGGTGCACCCCTCTAGTTTTCTTTCGTGTGCATGTGTCAAACTTTCTCGGAATGGACCGAGGCTTGTCAAGTGGTCTTATTATACCACCCGGAGACTACCGGTCAAGTTTCGTTCCATTCGGAGGTCGTTTGGTACTCCAACGGTTAACCGGGCATCCGCAAAGTCCATTTGAGTGTCCAGCAAAAACCCCCTCCAAAACCAGCCCAAAACCCACCAAACTCTCTTCCATGCTCTAGGTCGTTCGATCACGATCGTGTGGGCGAAAACCGCACCTCATTTGGAGTCTCCTAGCTCCCTCTACCTATTTATAAGTGGGCATCCCGAAAAACGGATTCGCAGACGAACCCTAGCGTTTTTCCCACCGCGCCGCCGGACGCGTCCGTCCGCGCCG